>NC_084887.1:4827500-4992500 GCF_958979055.1 Alnus glutinosa | reverse complement strand
TAAAGAATAACTATAAAAGACTTTTTCTTCACAATGAGTCAAACTTTTTGCTAACGATAGTGGACTCAGGTCAAACTTATAAACCTGAACACGGCATGACCTCCCGTCTTTTAAAAAGTTCTATATGAATATACTTTAGTGTGTGTATATATATACACTAAAGTATATATATTTGTCAAAAAAAAAAAAATTAATTTGGCCACTGTCCCTTTAAAAAACAGTCAAAAAAAATGTGGTTTCATATAGCCTCGAAAAAAATAAGTCTCATATGAATTTGAACTAAATTTACATCAGAATTAATGATATTTGTTAGTTAATAAACGAGTTTTATCTGCAAGACTTTACCGATCATGAAAATGAACAATTGAAATAAAAGTTCCACAATATGAGCATAATTTTGTCCAACATTCAAACTTTCAACGATTGTCAAATATTTCTAAATTATGACAATGGTTCGAAAGCACCAAAAGATCAATTGTCTACCAACTTTTTTATCGAGTTGTTGTACTTGTGTTTACCCTTCCCGTTTTTACCGCAACCACAAAACAAGCGTTTTCAATCATTAATATTGTTAAAGCTACGATCAATTGAATAACTTCAACTCAAGGCTGCTTTTAGCATTGACTCTCAATCGTGAAAGGAATGTGAACTCAAATTTGAAGCGGATGTCACTTTAATACATTTGAGTGAGATATTTCATAGTCAAAATTTTGATGTGTTGGGTCATCATATGTAGCATTGTGGGAACAGCTTTTCATATAGGAATTCCACAAGTATAAAACATTTAAAATTAGTGGAGTAAAAGGTTTAAAATTAGTGGGTAGGTCCTATATATAATAATCAATATCTACATAAAGACGCCTATTTGTGGATAGTATTTATCTTAAATCTCACCAAGCTCAAACTTTTACATGCAAGAAACATCATAACACCGAAGATACGGAAATTTCATATAAATTAGAGAGTTCAGTTTTTGGCAAGTGTTTACAATGATTTTTACTGTACATGTTTGCAACTCACCAGTCACTATGTTTCACTTACCTCTTTTAACCGTAATAGAGAATAATTCACATTAAAACGCTAAACCTAGTATCAAACAGGGTCAGTTACTTGAAATTACAGAGGCATGAAAAAAAAGAAAGAAAAAGGCCCATAACTCTTCCAAAAAGATCCATATGAGCAAGGATGCATGCATATAAAGTACGTAGATAATTTTCACAGCAATTGTAAATAAGCACTAACCATCCATCCGATTCAAACTGAAAAACAGTGACTTATCTTGAACTATTCAATCTGAAATACTCCCATGCTACAAACTCAAATAGTTAGTATTCACAATAGAGGTCTTTGGTTTTGTGTTTGGTTGCTCAGAAAATTTAGAAACTTTCTCAGTATAGTTAAATTAATGACATACAATCACAAAAGCTGGTGGCTCATGGAGCAATTTTAAAACTCTACTGAAGATTAAAGTTCTTCCTATTTCTTTTTTCTGAAATAATAACAACATAAAAGTCAAAAACTTTCCTTTTCACCAGGATCATAAAAAGTACAAATGTACCCTGAATTCCATCAAGTTCACATAGCCTATCTTCAACTATTCAAAGCAGGTATTTACCAAAAAAAGAAAAAGAGAAACTATTCAAAGCAGGTTTGCATACCATGCATATTTCAATTGAACTTCAACCTTAATTAGGAGTAGGATTAATTGCAAGACTTAGATTATTCCCACAGTAACTGTAAATAAGCACTAACCATAATCCAATTGAAGTTGAACTTGTGACATGCAGTTGCTTGCTTCCATTTATAAGTAAATAAATTGATCTAGTGCTACGCAGTGGATTACCTTTACTGGGTCGTGGGACACCTTATGTATTTTGGTATAAAGTTGATGTGAAAAAATTATTATCCAAATCTCATGTACAATGACAAATGGACTAAACTTGGTACTCGGATTGGTAGATCTATTTCTTGTTAAAATTTTTGATCCCATGACTTCAAGTGATCATCCGCTAAACCTTTTAAGAGCACTAGTAGCAGCTATCCTATAATGGTTCCATTTCCTATATTTAGAGAAAATTTCGTAATAATTCATAAAATAACTTCTACAGCAGATGCCCTAAATATACATGTGCGCCTTGGGTAGCTAGTGATTCTATATGTATTTGGTAGCTCTGTAGCTACCAAATACAATATTTTAATAATAAAAAAAAAAAAAGGTCTCTCTCTGACTCTCTCTTCTTCACACCTTCACGCAACCCGCCCTTCTTCTTCATCCTCATCTTCTTCTTCGTTCAGCCTTGGTATCCCATCCAACAGTAGCTCGTCGTTGAGAGGTTATGAGAGCAACAACCACCGAATTATCGAGAAGCCATTATCACAAACTACATTTGGGATCGTTCAAAACAATTTGAAGCAAATGGGCATTGATAGAGACAAACACAACTACCTATGCAGAAAAATTAGCGAGAACCCATGACTGAAACCAGAACAGGGTTGATTCAGAACACTTATGAGCAAATGGGCATCAACAAAAGTTGGAAAGCCAACCAGAAAAGCAAAATCAGAGTTACATTATTGAAAGAATACCCTCTGTCAAGAGCTTCTCGAACCTCGGCAATAGCTTCGCCAGCCTCGCCGGGTCCAGATTGGGAGCGGCGTCGATCGCCGAAGCCAAGTACATAGCCGCTCCGATCTGCGCGTTTGGATCCTGCTCCATGAAGAGCGCGTCGGCCAGGGGCTTTAGAAACGAGACGAAGCAAGAGAATGAAGAAGAACTGCACTCATCTCATACAATATTTTCTTTTTCTTTCCCAAAGTGATGCAAAGATTTCAGAGGAGAGAGAGAGAGAGAGATTTAAGGGAATGAAGGAGAAACGGAAGAAGAGATGATTCTTGCTTGACGAAAAGAGAGAATAAAAAAACTAAACAAAGAGAGAGAATCCTCACCATGCCTAGGATTGTGGCTCCTAAATCATAGTGCATGTAAGATACACTTGCATTGCATCTTTTATATTGTCATATCCTGTTCATGCTTTGCATATTTGTTATGGAACCATTTTTTCTATCCCTATAGTTTCTCTTGTTATCTTCAGAAAATTCTGCTTGTATTTCATAGGGATGACAGAGAAAGTACGTTGGGTGGCTGCTTTTCTGTCTTGGTATAGGTAAACCTCTCTCCCTGAGGTCAGGTTTGCCCTTACCTTACATGCTTGGACTAGATTTTTCTTTTCCTGTGTAGCATGTTTTTGTTGTTTTTCTACTTTTATTTTGAACAAAAAAAAAAAAAGAGGGGGATTTGTTGCAAGGTTTCTTATAAAAATTTTCAGCTATCTCATCTGTTTTGACAGTTCTCTGTGCTTTGATAGAATATACATTCATATGGTTAAGATTCTAAATCTGATATGTGCTGAGTTTTCCTGCTGCATCTTTACTAGATAGTTGATTTTCTCATGCGATGAAATATGTGCATTATCCAAGGCTCCCCTAAGGTATTTTTTTCTCTCTGACTTTTAGCTTCTGAAAATTCTAATGAGAGAGATTATTTTTGCTAAGATGGTCAAACTGACCAACTCGCTAGTTGAACCTAGAACCCATAAATTCTAGCATTCTTTCTAGGTTGCAGCACCAAGTGATAAAAAGCATTCAAATCTGATTAAATATGGATAAATAAAAAGATGGGGTAATTACATTTTTCCCCCATGAACTACCAAAAAATGCGCGATGCCCCCATGAACTACCAACTCGACCAAAATAGAGCATTCAACTACCAAAGACAACCATTTTCCCCCCTTCCGTCAGTCAAAGGGGTTAAAACAAACGGTCAATGGGTCACGTGACCGTCACACGCTGTTTTACCCTCATTTTCTTCCTCTTTTCCCCCCATGAACTACCACCATCTTCCTCTTTTCCCCCCCTGAACTACCACCATCTTCCAACATGCCCCCATGTAAAACGGCACATGACCGGTTGATTGTTTCTTTTAACCCCTCTAACTGACAGAAGAGGGAAAAATGGTTGTCTTTGGTAGTTGAATGCTCTATTTTAGTCGAGTTGGTAGTTCATGGGGGCATCGCGCATTTTTTGGTAGTTCCTGGGGGGAAAAGGTAATTACCCCTAAAAAGATTCACTGCTTTTGTGCTATAAATCTGTTCTTGAACTTGTCCCTATAGAAACAGTCAGTGACCAAATCATTGCGGAAATAGACTGTTACTAAAGGAGAAAGCAAAAGAAAAATGCTGTAGCTTAGGGGGAGTGTATCAAATGAGAGTGGCTAAGCCCTAGTAAAATAAGGTTTGACCTTTGACTGATCAAACATTGATTTTCTCTCTTATTTAGAAAATCTGGGTGATTTAAGTCATATCAGTAAACTTTTTACCTTATTGAGAAAGCCTTCACACACACACGCATTGCATGAGTTAAGTTTACTATTGAAAATGTTCTGTCTACGGGAAATTTATGCTCATTGATTACTTAACTCTTTTCTATATGCTTGCGTATTTTTGACCAACTATTTGACTGTTTTCACAAGTTTAGATACATGTGTGTGTTGATTTCTTGTTGAAGACCTAACCTTGTTCTTTTCTCCTATTTTTATTTTTGGTTATGGTTTTAATTAATACTCTGTTTACCCTTTGTCATTGTGTGACAAAAAGGGGGAGAATTTTTTGGTTTTTAAACCGGGAATGTATTTCCAAACCGGTCAAGTGTTTTTGTCCCAGGATGGCCAAAGGGGAGTTTGTTAGTATTTTATATTGGTTACATTCTGGATAAACAAAAACACTTTATGTAATGGTTGCATTTTAACAGGATGGTCGATTTTCAATTCAGAATATTCATGTATTTAGACAATGATCAAATCAAAGACAATAACTGATCACAAGCTTCTTAAAGATGTCCATGAAGAGTCCTTGCAAAATCCAAGACAAAAACAATCGGTTCCTGCACAACCGTCCGGACGGGCCCTTGAAGGCGTCCGAACGCCCCTCAGTGTCCAGCAGATAACGATGAAGACGTCCGGACGTCAGAGCAATACTGTCCGAACGCTAGGTCAATCAGTATTCAACAAGGAGTTGGATTTCAGAAGTCGACACTGTTTGGGAAGTCTCTACAACCGTCCGGACGACGTGGCAACACGTCCGAACAATGTCCAGTATTTCAGAATATTCCAGAGTTCCGTTCGAACGCGGAAAGGATTTTAGCGAAGATCGTCCGGAAGCTCGGTCAAGCCGTCCAGACGTGAACCTGATAAAGATAGAATTGTGCTGTTTTCTGAAAGGATATCGCAGAAAACCGTCTGGACGAGGCTAACTGATGAGTGTCAAATATTGTGTATTTGGACCCCTTGATTTACATTAGTTAGACCTTTAGCCTTGTTATTTTCTGATGCTTTGGTTAGTTTTTGTGTTTTGTAGGGCAATAAGAGAAAAATGACAAAAATTTCATGAAGAAATGCTTGGAAATTCGAAAGTCCTGAAAAGTCGATCGATCGAAATTGTGCCCAAAGTCGATCGATCGATTTTTAGTCGATCGATCGAAATTCCCCAGAAACTGCTTTTGCATAAGCACACCAGAACGTCCAATCAGGAGCTTCTCCATGACAAAAAGTAGTCCTCTCTCTAATTTTCGCAGCAGAACACGCTGATTTCGTGACCTTGGTTGTCTCTAGCAAGAGAGGAACCCTAGAAGGGGGTAGAGGAGTCATTTACATAGGTTTCTAGCCCTAACTTCCCTTCTATAAAGCCATAGCCATGCCTCCTTGTTGGAGAGCACTTCTCAGAGCAGTAGCTAGGATTAATTTCGTACATTTTGTAGTTGATTTCAGTAGCTCCTTTCTTTAGACATTTGTCTTTGTAAAGCTATTCTTCTATTTTCATGGTTGTTCTTCAAGTTTTTGTGGTGTTCTTAGTCATGGGAGGCTAGAACTCTCAACTAAGGTTGGGGATGAAACCTCTCCATTGATGACACTCACACTCTTATAGTTCTACTTGCACATTTAATGTTATATCATTTTGTTGTTCAAGTTCCATTCATTTAATGCTCTATCTTTTGCAATGAATGTGGTTGGTGGTAGAAATAGGACATTTGATGTGTTTCAACCGATGGATACATTGTTTTATCGGTTTGAAAGATGATATCCATTGTGATTTATTCTTTGAATGGATACAATGGATGATTTGATTTCAAATGGGTACTCTTTGTGATTTATCTTTGAGTTGGATTCATTTAATGGTTCTAAGGGTTATGGTTGAGAAACTTGAATGACACCTTAAGCTTAATGTTCTTTGGGTGTTCAAGTGAAAACCAAGAGTGTGAGTTGTCGGATTTGGTTTGGTGAATTCCTTAGCCTTAGTCCCTTTTTACATATTGCATTTTTTCCTCTTTACTTAGCATTTTGGTGCATGTTTAACCCTCAAACTCTTGGAACTAGGTTAGAATGAGGTTGATTGAGCAAGACACTGATTTTTTACCATTTCCCTGTGGATTCGACCTCGCACTTGCACACACTATATTGCAAACGATTCGTGCGCTTGCGAGTACTCATTAAAACACACATCACTAACTTCCGTCCGGATGCTCGCCACCCAAAGCCCGAATCTCAGCAGTTTTAGGTCTCTAGTAAGCCTATAAATAGAAGGCCCTAGGCTTGTGTTTTGTACAGAATTCGACAGTGAATTCCATAGTACTTTGAGAGGGTGTTTAGGGAGAATCGAAGATCCACTAGCTCTCAAGCCGTTGCAGGTGTGTGCTCAACTGTTCGTGTGAAGTCTATCTTAGAGGTCAGCCCTAGGGTAAAGGAATCCATCAAAAACCCCTTTAGGTGAAAGGTCTAGTTACAAATTGTTCACGATGGGCTTCGTGTCAGAGGTAAAGGTATGACTACTGCATAGGGTTATATGAGTACGAGTGTCTTATAGCTAGCTTTGTTTTTGGATAGTGGATTTTCTGGGTTTGGCTGCCCCGGAGTGGTTTTTCTCTTCACAGAGTTTCCACTTCGTAACAAATATCTTGTCTTATTTAAATTCTGCATTTAAGATATTTGTTTGCACACAAACACACACATGTGGTTTAAATTAGAAGTTAATAATTTTTTTATCAACTTATTTTAGATTGGACATTAAAATCACCACCTTTAAATAATTACTTATAACATTAAATGTTAACCCAAATTATATTCATTAATCCATAGATTATTTTCACTTACATTTTCTCAATGTCATTAATCCTAAAATTATATTCACTAATCTTTTTACAAAACCCATAGCTAATTTGAAATTAATCATCACAATAACCACGATTAATCCATAAATTAGTAATCTAGGTTTTAAACACTAAAAACCCCCCAAATTAATTTAACCGCACCAATTAGGGTTTCCAATCTTAAACTCATAATTTAGTTTACTAACTCATAACATAATATTGCTATTTAAACACTAATAACACTAACCCATAAGGTATCCTCTAGAGTTAGGCATAAGAAATCACAATTAAAATACATAACCCAAAAGTTAGGGTTTAGGAAACTTACCAAAATTCACCTAAATGAAATCCAACATTTGGTGAACATTTAGAGAGCTCCAAACCGTGCAAATCCTAAAGATAAACGAAGATTAAACTCTAACATTTCAAGATTTAACCCAAAATCTTTAATGACAAGAGTTTATGAAAATACCTCAAACCAATCGGTAGAAACGTAGACCCGAGTGCTAGGATCACGTTTCCGAAGACGGATTTGAGTTTGGACGGTTGGATCTTCATGGATCACGGGTTTTGTATCAAAAACCCATAAAAATGTGAGAGAGGGAGGAGAGATTTTCGGAAATGCCGAGAAGAAGGGCGTTCGGCCCTTCTTAAAACAGGCCCCGTCCGGACAGGCATCACAAGCTGTTTGGACATGCGTGAAATAAGGCGTTGGCCTCATACATGACAGGCACCGTCTGGACGAGCATTGTCTCCCGTCCAGATGCGCGTCCACGTGCGGACGTGCACCCATGAAGGGCCATCCGGATGCCCACAATATAGCGTCCGGACGCGCCATGTATATTTATATATTTTTGGATTATTCTCTCATTTATTCTATTTCCAATTCATTTTCTCATATTTTCCTCTTAAATAACTTATTTCTTTGGACTATAAAACATTCTTTGCACGTCCTATTGTCTTTTCTAGTTGTCAAATTAATCTTAGTCATTTATCCATTAAATTTATTCTTAAAATGGTAAACAATATTTTGGACATCACATCCCACCCTCCTTATAAAAATTTCGTCCTCGAAATTTTGGATGTTAAATCGTTTTACACATAAATAAGTATGCATTCTATCTTAGGAACACTCAGGTAAGTATGTGTTTTACTTGGGTTACTTATGTAGAAGTGATATGATATAAGAATCACACCCGAATTCATCCACTAAAATGAGGGATCGCTCCCGCATTTAACGATCGAACACTCATGTGGCTTCTTCAACATCGTGATTTCACCCCGGAACCCTTACTAACATAATGGTTTTCAACTCCTAGTTGGTGTCTCTTGCAGTCCGTCACCCGCCTTGCAATTTGTTATAGAGCAATTTTAGTATACTACAAGGAGAATCATCACAAGTGATGGGCTGTGAGCATACTTGCAACTGAGAATTACAGGAAAATGCCATGAATGCCTGCCAAAACTTGGAGACATCATGACCGATTTCACGATTGACTCACGTTTAGTATTAGGGACAGTCCAATATATCCTGGATTGATCTCATCCTTGATGCCTAAACGTCACATGCTCCGCATTGGCGACGCTTGAGGCACATAAAGTCACCAACTACAGAGTCTGAATTCGTATCGCTGCTTATCCACAAAGCTTTTGTCAACACTAGGCGGTAAACATCCAGTTTGAATGAGTGCTATTTCTCTTGAATCGTGCACCAATTCTATGAATTCCCACACGTATATCTTAGATATGTCCTTGAGTGTCTAAATAGAGTTCTTGGATTTGCCGTTTGTTTGCGGGGGTTGTATTGAGACTTGGGTGATATGTGTGGACTTCATACACCTCACTGTAGAGATAGTGCCAGCACGTTGTTAGGGCACAAACAGCTGTTATCAACTCTAAGTCAGGAGTAGAATTGCGCTCTACATGATTCTCGATTGTCAAGTAGCATAGGGTATAACCTGACCTAGTTGCATAATGACTCATCCCAGTCCCACGTCATGTTGCATCTGTGCAACATACCTAATAGTTTAAGCACAGGCGTAGTTGCGTGTTCTTGTTCTAACGTGTTGACTACGAGTCCGTTCTTGCTCGGTCCATGCACTAGGAAGGACGACTCACCAACCCAAAGCTCACCTCTCATGAGTTTGACGAAGAATTTCTTTTACTAAGCACTTCCAACGTTGATGTTCAGTGTCTTCTATGCCCGACACGTTTAGTTAAATAGACTAACACATCATCGTCGACACTCTTTTACGTAGAAGCCTAAGCGTCCATGGAATGCTTAAATCATCAAGTCCATAATACTATTGGTATATTTGTCAATCCGTATGGTATCGCCAAAACTCGCGTTGGCCATACCATGCACGGATTGGTGACTTTGGCACACTTGATTCGCGTCAAGAGTCAACAGCATATCGAGAGAATGTCAATCTCTGAGAATACATAAGCTCCCCGAGTTGACCGAACAAGTTATCAGTTCACAATAAGGAATAGAACACTCATCCAAAAACATTACTTGGTTTAGCACACGATAATCTATGCACAACCACATAGGCTTGTGACTATAGGGAGAACATCCAGGTAGTGAAATACTACTGAAATGTTCCCACTCAGACTCGACTTCGGGCTTGACTTGGGCACGAGCCAAACACGCCAATGTATACTCTCAGACATTCGTAACTTACCGAGCATCGGAGAGGAATAGCGAAGTAACTTGCAAGCGAGACCCGCAAGGTTTGGACTCTCTATACTTTGGAGTAGGAACATAACTTCCCACTCGTGCTTTCCTACGTTCACTCAAACACTCTAATCGTCAATTCATCCCAAATTGACATCAAAGCCTAGATAAGTTAAACACTAAAGCTCATTATGTCAAACACTAGAGCTAGCAATATCATTTCCTTTGCAGTTCTTGGACAACAGTCTACTCGTTCCCTATAGGCAAATGCGTCACCAAACATGAGTGGTCACGCACACGTTGAAGTTCTACGGGTTTGATGCTCATTGTACACTGTTACACTAATGCATATGAGACACGAGAATGGGTAACACTAATTAGAGCCAAATGCACATAAGGCTATATCGTAAAGGTATAGTACCTATGGCAACATTGGCGAAATTGGCAGCGTTTGCACCATCTTCAACATTTACTGGCACAATTTGGCCCGACTGAAGGTTGCCCGCTTGAGACACTTGGTGCCCAGAGATGACCCGTTCGCACTTTCTAGCATAATGGACCCACCAGGCCACACCTAAAGCACGTTATAGATGGCATTCTCTCACGACATTCGACCGGGAGTGCCTTCCCACACCGACCGCACTTTACAACTCTGGGGCTGCTCTGCCTCACTGCAGCTGGTATAATGCATTGCTTTGCGAAGTGGCTAGAATTGCCACAACGAAAGCATATCACCATTCTGGGCATACACACACCAAGGTGAGTCTTCCCACACCTGATGCATGGCAAAACGCTGATGTTGTCATGGCTCGCAGAGGCATCCCCCTTTTTAGGTATCCTGGAGCCACAGTCAGCAGATGGTCTCTTTGGCGGAAAGGAGGCAGGAGCTCCAAATGCTAATGACCGCTTCCAATCTGCACGTTGATGAGGTCTTGGTCTACGCGGCATGGCTCTGCACAATCACATTGAGGTTAGTCTACAATGTGAGAGTGGAGAGATGCTACATAAACAGACATGGATTTTGTCGAATATATCACATGTTCTACGCAATGCAAACAAGAGTTTTATTTAAGCTTTTCCTACCTTTGTTGTATTTTTTTTTTTTTTTTTTTTTTTTTTTTTAGGATTTGTAAGGCTCTTTTGTTACACTAAGACTCTAACCCAACCCTAGGCTTCCGCTTTTCCTAACATCCCTAGAACTAATTGCTCTGATACCATTTTCTGTGACGACCTAATATTTTTTTCTCATATTTTCCTCTTAAATAACTTATTTCTTTGGATTATAAAATATTCTTTGCATGTCCTACTGTCTTTTCTAGTTGTCAAATTAATCTTAGTCATTTATCCATTAAATTTTATTCTTAAAATGGTAAACAATATTCGGGACATTACACCCATGACCACTAGGAAGAAAGGAGGGGAGAATTGAATCTTATCCCCTGCTGCTTTACCAGCCAACTCGACTACCACCTTGGTGGTGTATGTTTGAAAGTTTGGTTTGTGCGATTCACATTCTAGTCAACTGTTAATATGCATTTGTGTACATTATGGAATCTAGTCAAACAAATATCATATTGAACATAATATGAGTTGGGTAATTTAAGTTCGGCTGGGATCTCGTTCAAACCAAATGACAATTTGGTTGTGGTTCATATTCGAGTGGATTATGAATGCATTTGTTGATATTGGGGATAAACGAGTTGAATGATTCAAATTCAGTTGGGTCCAATTCCAATTAAATTAAGCTAAACCCATTTCATAAAATATGGTTTATTAATTGAACATAAATGATAATTGTGTTATGGAATATGTAATGGAAGTAATGCGTACGTGCATGATTTACCGCTATTGTTCCCACATGTAGTATAAATCCGATATAACTTCATATAACTCCCATGTAATTCTCACATGTCAAATAAATCTTATGTAACCGAAAATATTTTTCAATTTAATCAATTTTTTTTTTTAATTTCCGTAAAATAGTTTCCCTTTTTTAAAACCGTAAACCATTTTTCGAGTTTAAACTTCTCATTCTCAAATTGCTAGAATTCCGCCTGAACTCAAATTTTTAGGTTAATTTTTTTTATTAAAAAAATTATATTAAAATTTGAAGAAAAGTACACTTTAGCCATCTTAACTATCACCACATTTTCATTTATACCTCCAAACCTTAACATGTGGCATCAGAGACTCCTCAACTACTCGTCTTCCATTGCATCTGCATGACAAGTTAGACTTTTTTTTTCTACCCAAAATACCCTTGAATTTATTATAAAATAAAATAAAATAACCGTTCGGAAAAAAAAAAAAAAAAATAAGTGTCTAATTTGACACGTGGTGGTAGTGCAAGGGGACCCAATGTCACTTTTTAAAGTTTAGAGGCATAAATGAAAATGTGGTTTTAGTTTAAGGGGCTAGAGTATATTTTTTCCTAAAATTTTTTTGTGAATAAAAATCGATTCTTATAGGTTAATATGATTGAATAAAAATATATTAAAAAAAATTAATTTTATATACATGCCAAAACATCGAAAAATATTTTCAACAAAAAATATTTTACGTTGAAACAAACGAAGCCTATTCTTAGGGGTGAGCATGGGGCAGGGGGGCGATTTTCCCCCCTTTTTGGCCCTGCCCCGCACCCCTGCGGCTTACATCTTTTGGACCCGCAAACCGCAATTTTAAAGGGATAACCGTGCTGTGCCGGTTCTATGCGGGAAGGGTACGTGCGAGGCGGGGTTGCGAGTTTGACAAGGAGGGGCAGGTCCTGTGGAAGAACTTGTTTTCGCTCTGGACCTCTGGTAATCCTTGTACGGAAGATCTTGTAGATGTAGGGGAGATCACACCATAATTAGTGTGGTCATCCTATACCCAATCATTCCCTAAGAAGGTGATAACTTCCTTGGAGGTTGATGAGTGCCAAATATTGTGTATTTGGACCCCTTGATTTACATTAGTTAGACCTTTAGCCTTGTTATTTTCTGATGCTTTGGTTAGTTTTTGTATTTTTGTGTTTTGTAGGTCAATAAGAGAGAAATGGCAAAAATTTCATGAAGAAATGCTTGGAAATTCGGAAGTCCTGAAAAGTCGATCGATCGAAATTGTGTCCGAAGTTGATCGATCGATTTTTAGTCGATCGATCGAAATTCCCCAAAAACTGCTTTTGCATAAGCGCACCAGAACGCCCAATCAGGAGCTTCTCCATGACAAAAAGCAGTCCTCCCTCTGATTTTCGCAGCAGAACACGCTGGTTTCGTGACCTTGGTTGTCTCTAGCAAGAGAGGAACCCTAGAAGGGGGTAGAGGAGTCATTTACATAGGTTTCTAGCCCTAATTTACCTTCTATAAAGCCATAGCCATGCCTCCTTGTTGGGGAGCACTTCTCAGAGCAGTAGCTAGGATTAATTTCGTGCATTTTGTAGTTGATTTCAGTAGCTCCTTTCTTTAGACATTTGTCTTTGTAAAGCTATTCTTCTATTTTCATGGTTGTTCTTCAAGTTTTTGTGGTGTTCTTAGTCATGGAAGGCTAGAACTCTCAACTAAGGTTGGAGATGAAACCTCTCCATTGATGACACTCACACTCTTGTAGTTCTACTTGCACATTTAATGTTATATCATTTTGTTGTTCAAGTTCCATTCATTTAATGCTCTATCTTTTGCAATGAATGTGGTTGGTGGTAGAAATAGGACATTTGATGTGTTTCAACCGATGGATACATTGTTTTATCGGTTTGAAAGATGATATCCATTGTGATTTATTCTTTGAATGGATACAATGGATGATTTGATTTCAAATGGGTACTCTTTGTGATTTATCTTTGAGTTGGATTCATTTAATGGTTCTAAGGGTTATGGTTGAGAAACTTGAATGACACCTTAAGCTTAATGTTCTTTGGGTGTTCAAGAGGAAACCAAGAGTGTGAGTTGTCGGATTTGGTTTGGTGAATTCCTTAACCTTAGTCCCCTTTTACATATTGCATTTCTTCCTCTTTACTTAGCATTTTGGTGCATGTTCAACCCTCAAACTCTTGGAACTAGGTTAGAATGAGGTTGATTGAGCAAGACACTGATTTTTTACCATTTCCCTGTGGATTCGACATCGCACTTGCACACACTATTTTGCAAACGATTCGTGCGCTTGCGAGTACTCATTAAAACACACATCAGAGGTTATAGTGAAATGATATGATTCTCAATAAAGAGTTATATTGTTTAGAAAAATATTGTAAAGAGAAATGATATAACTCTTCATGAAGAGTTGAATTGTATAGAGAAGTGATATACCTCTTCACGAAGAGTTATGATACTTCTATATATAAGTGTAGAAAAACAGAACATAAGAATTCATTCTTGCATAATTCTGTTTTTCTTTCTCTTTTCTCCTCCATTGGATTTCTACCCTAATAGGACTAAATCCTTCTACATTCAGATCCTTATAACTATTTTCCTACAGTGGTATAATGGAAAAAGGGAAAGAAAAATTAGGAGAAGAGCAACAACAATCTGAAGATCTTCAAACAATTCTGCGACAAATCCTTCAAACGATCAACCGACAAGTTTTGGGTTTGGCATCTACAATTACGTTCTATAATATTCATTTATATTGCAAAATCCACAAGCAAAACCACTTACTATCACTGTGGGTGGTTTACAATACACTGGTAATGTTGAACTTTTGAAGCGCCGCTATTTACTCGAGGAAGATCACTGGAGCACTCATCATCCATCTTCATTGAAGCCACAAGAGACATATCTTTCCATTGAGCGTATGGAAAAATCATCTCTTGGAGAAAAAGGAAAATCACCATTTAGAGATGGAGAAGGATCCATTCTTGACGAAGAAGTAGAAAAACTGCTCAACGAATTAACAATTTCAGGTTTTTCTTCAATTTCTTCCTCTGCTAATTCTCGAAATTTTTCTGCAAATTCATGGGAACAGTTAGAACTCGAAAACTGCCCAAAATCTGATCCAAATGACACAGTTTTGATCAGAAAAGGGGCTGATTTCGACCCCAAAGGGCCCAGCCAAAACGACGTCGTTTCACAGAGGAACAATGTTGTTTCACTCGCACAGTCCTCTACGATTCTAGATCTCCACAGTGACGCCGATTTGCGCCCGATCCGACTTGGCCCGAAGTGGAAATACGCGGCCCACAAGACCATAGTTCTGGATCTAAATCCAAGCCCGAATTCAAACCTGGCTCTTGACCCGCACGCAAACTCACGGGTAAAACCCTATTCGTTTCGCAAACTCACGAGTAAAACTAAAGGGAATTTCAAAAACAAAAGAGCATGCTACAGATGTGGAAAGACGGGATATTTTAAAGCAAATTGTCCAAAGACCAATGGTGGCAAGAAACAAAAAGAAATTGCTATGACAATTACTGAAGTAATGATGGTTGAACCGACTACAAATTCATGGTGGATAGATTCAGCGACAACAAGACATATTACAAGAAGTCGCAAATTTTTTGTTGATTTCATAGAAAAAGCAGTTGATGAACACAAAGTTTACATGGGCAACAATACTTACAATGATGTCTTAGGTGAAGGAAAAATGTAAAATTTCTGTCAATGGGTCAGTTATTATTTTATACAATGTCTTGTTTGTACCAAGTATCCATAGAAATTTAATATATGTACCAATATTAGACGATAAAGGATATACTATTAAGTTTAAATCAGGAAAGGAGTACATTAGTAGAGGGAATATATCAGTAAAAAGTACTAAAATAGACCATATTTATTTTTTGAAAGTTGATAATAAAAAATCAATTTCTGATTATTTGACCGTGTCAATTGATAGTTCTTTCTTATGGCATTTAAGATTAGGTCACATTAATAGGGATAAATTAATTCGAATGAGTTAGGATGGATTATTACCAAACATTGATCTGAAGATTTCAATATATGTAAATCATGTATTAAAGGAAAATTGACTAACAAGTCTTTTTCCAAACATTGGAAATCAACAGAATTATTGGAAATAATTCATTCGGATATATGTGGACCTTTCAGAACTAAAACACATAGAGGAATGGAATATTTTATTACTTTTACTGATGATTATTCAAGATATGGACATATCTACCTAATTAAGCATAAGTTTGAAGCTATTGAAAAATTTAAAGAATATAAATTAGAAGTTGAAAAACAATTAGGTAGATCCATAAAAAGCTTAAATAATGAAAGAGGTGGTGAATATGAAGCTATGGAATTTTTTTGTAAGAAAAATGGAATACGACATTTATTCACGATGCCTTATAAACCTCATCAAAATGGTATTGCAGAGAGGTGAAATAGAACTTTAATGGAAATGACTAGATCTATGATGGCCAACACTGATTTACCTGTTCATTTTTGGAGCAAGGCATTATCAACTGCAGCCTATATTCTTAATAGAATTAAAACAAAATCAAAGCTACTTACTCCTTATGAATATTGGACAGGCCTTAAACCAAATATTCAACATCTCAAAGTATGGGGATGTAGAGCACATGTACTTATCCCAAAACCTCTAAGAGATAAATTAATACGCAAAACCTGGGAATGCAAGTTTATAGGGTATGTGGATAATGGTAGTGGTTATAGATTTTATCATTCTGAAAAAAGGATTGATAGAAAGTAGGGATGCTGTATTTCTTGAGAATATCAATCAGATCACTCCTACAGATGCACTTACATTTTTCCAAGACATAGAGGATCCATCAATCTATTCTCCACTGAAAAACGCACATGAGATAGATCTTCAGCTTAGTGGGAGTATTAAAAGGAAATCGAACGATCTATCTCACATGGATACAGAAGATAAAAACAGTGGGAGTAAAAGACAAAGGCAACCATCAATGAAACTCAAAGATCATTATGTTTTAAGTGTAGATGACATAAATCTACAAGATGATCCGATTAATTTTAAAGAAGCGATAAATAGCATTGATGCTGATAAATGGATCAAAGCTATGAATGATGAGATTAATTCAATTAGGAACAACGATGTATAGGAACTCACAGATCTTCCAAGTCAAAGGAAAGCAATAGGATGCAAGTGGGTACTCAAAAAGAAATTCAAAGTAGATGGAAGCCTTGACAAATAAAAAGATAAGTTTGTAGCCAAAGGATTTACTCAGCAACCCCGTATAAACTTTGTAAATACATATTCACCAGTAGCAAAATTTACCTCTATCAGAATAATCATGTCTATTGTAGCTAAAATCAATATAGAATTACATCAGCTAGATGTGAAGACAGCATTTTTAAATGGGAAATTAAAAGAAGACATCTATATGATTCAGCCAGAGGGATTTGAACAAGATAAACATAAAGAAAAGGTCTACAAATTGAAAAGATCTTTATATGGATTAAAACAATCATCCAGACAATGGTATTTGAAATTCCATCAAGCAATACTAGAAAATGGTTTCGAGGTTAGTCCACTAGATCATTGCATTTATATATGTAAAAACAATGATAAATTAACTATATTATCATTATATGTAGATGACATATTGTTGACTGGAAATTGCCAAGATATGATTAGTAAAACTAAAGTATTCTTAGCATTCGAATTTGAAATGAAAGACATGGGTACTGCTAACTATGTTTTGGGAATAAGCATTTCTAGAGATAGAAATTCAAAATTATTACACCTAGATCAAGAAAAATATCTGGACAAGATACTTAAAAAGTTTAAAATGAATAATTGTAAACCTTTAAGTACACCTACTTGAATAGGTCAACATCTGAGCTAAACGATGTGTCCCGAAAATGAGACAGATATTAAGGAAATGGAATCCGTTCCCTATGCTCGGGTAGTGGGTAGTCTAATGTATGCTATGACAAGTACAAGACCTGATATTTGACATGCGGTAGGATTGGTCAGTAGATATCAATCCAATCCAGGGAAGGCACATTGGCAAGAAGTAAAGCGAATATTTAGATATTTGCAAGGTACAAAAAACATCAAGCTATGTTTTGGTATAAGTGATCTAAAAATTGCAAGAAACACAGACGCAGATTTTGCAGGAGATGCAGATGATAGAAAGTCTACAAGTGGTTATGTGTTCCTATTTGGTGGAACAGTTGTTTCTTGGTCTAGTAAAAAACAGAATTGTGTTCCAAATCCACTATGGAGGCTGAGTATATATCATGCAGCACAAGAGTAAGTAATGCAGTCTGGATTGGACGTTTTATTGAAAGTCTAAACTTAGGTATAAATAATAAACCTGTCAATGTGTTTTGTGATAATAAGTCTGTTATTTCTTTAATAAAAAGTGGTGCACATAGTACTAAAGGTAAACACATTGATATAAATTATCACTATATTCAAGATATAGTAGAGAAATGAGAAATAAAGGTTGAATTTCTTTCATCAACTGAAATGGTAGCCAATCCTATGACCAAAGGATTGTCTCTGGAAAAATTCAGAGAGCATGTAGATATAATGGGATTGAGATATACCGAAGTGATAGCTATATGGGTTAATGCATAGTCGGAAGGATCTCGGGACGCTTAGAAGAACGATTTTATGCACTTCTGTTCTATGATAAAATAATGGTCAAATTAAAGAGCAGATGACATTGATGAGGTACGGATATTGCATCTCACATAAATGTAAAATCCATTTGAAAGGCATTATGTTGGGATCGAGTAATATCTATGCTCTGAAAGTGTAAAAAGATGCTAATAAGGTGTATCAAGAAAAGTCTCAGGAATAGAGATTTTCTAGAAAGAACTTGATCAAAAATTTAGTGCAAGTTGACACATGGTTTTGTGTATGACTGAAGTTGTCAATCATGGAATGGGTATGAATTATATTCCCAATCATGAAAAATTGATGCCGTTCGTTCGTAAGATAAGGAAATGAAGTCATCCCTAATATGTTATTGGTATGATAATATATGGTAAAGGATGCAGTCAGATAAAAATGATAAAAGCGTGCACACGTGGAATAAGATTAAGATCTGACGCCGATCTGTAGGTTTTACAGATGAGAGTTAGCATGGATAAAAACTATCATCATTATGATAATTATGCTATACTAAATATTATCACCAAAATGTTATAGTGTGATCAAGTGGGAGATATAGATGTAGATGTAGGGGTGATCACACCATAATTAGTGTGGCCATCCTATGCCCAATCATTCCCTAAGAAGGTTATAACTTCCATGGAGGTTATAGCGAAATTATATAACTCTTGGTCTTTTCTAATTGCCCTATTGGTTCAGTCTTTGTCTCTCCCACCTTTGGATCAATGACTACCCCTCCACTCCTAGGACTTGCAACAGGTGGACTAGAACGCTTCCCTATCTCTCTCTCATTAAAGGACTTAGCTAGTTGTTCAAGTTGGACTTCTAGCTTTGCTATAGACTGAGAATGTGAATTTAGAATTTGAGTCTGAGACTCAAATTTACTGAGACTGGTCAATACCTTTTCCTCAAATGTAGAATTTCTAAGAGGTGGAAGGGTTGATTGCTATTGTGGGTTGGGAGGACGACTATTAGGTGGCGGCTGGTAAAATTGATTGTTGGACTGCTGATAAGCTTGGTTTTGCAGTCCATTGTACTGTGGAACATTAGGCCGCCACATATTACTATTTTTTCTCAAGGCCGGGTTATAAGAATTATTAAAATGATCACTAACCGGTCTAGAGTAAACTGCGTTCATCTGCTCAAAAGGAGGCTCAGAAGATTGTCCAATAATAGGACAATTCCCGGCCTAATGTGATGGATCAGAACAAAATGAGCATGCATCATGTGGTGTGTGTATATGAGATGCAGTCGCAGGCACAAAACCAGATGCTAACAATTGATCTAATTTTCTAGATAAGGCACCCACTTTGGCATTCAAGTCCAAAGGTTAGGATACCTCATAAAGAGTTTGGCTCCTAGTGTTTGTCCTACGACCGGATGATGAATGGTGTAAAGAGTTTTCTGATAAAAGTACCAAAAGTGTCCATGCATCATCCTCACTCTTCAACATAAAAGTACCCCCACATGAGGCATCTACCATCTGTCTATGAGGCTCAATCAAGCCATCATAGAAGCATTGTACTAACTGCCACTTAGGAACAACATGATGTGGACACTTTCATAAAAGGTCCTTCATCCTCTCCCAAGTCTCATGAAAAGGTTCTCCCTCTATTTGCGAAAAACCAGTTATGGCTTTTCGTATGTGATTGGTTTTCCCTATGGTAAAGTACTTCCTAAGGAACTCGTGTTGCATCTAAGCTAAAGAAGTAATGGAGTTAGTCTCTAAGGAAGTCAACCAATACTTAGCTTTTTCTTTTAAGAAGAACGGAAAGAGGCGCATCCTCAAAGCATCCTCTGTAAAATTGTGCAACCTTATGGTGGAGCAGATTTCTATGAATTCATCTAAATGCTTATAAGGGTCCTCGATATTAAGTCCGTAAAATAATGGAAGCATTTGAATGAATCCGGACTTAATTTCAAAATGAGCTGCCGTAATGTCCGGCAACTGAAGGCTTGAAGTAGGTGTGTATGTCGAGGGAACATAGTGGTCCCTCAACAGCACAGGCTTTGGTTCTTCAGCCATAGGTGAGTTAGAATAGGCTCTTAGACTTGAGTTCCGTTTGGATCTACTTCGTCTAGAAATCCGCTCTAAGTTTGGGTTGTATGGAAAAATAGGCAATGATAATGAATAACGAGCAAACATGCACCAACAAAAATTAATCTATATATACAAGGTACGGAAAAGAAATAAAATGAAAAAGGAAGAAAAACTAACCGGTTCTGCAATGAGGCAGTGCAGCAGCAGCTAGAGTGCTACTGCAAGAAAAAGTTGCTCGATTGACTTTTTGGTCGATTGATCGAAACCTCGATCGATCGATTATATAATCGCTCGTTCGATTCTTTGCAGAAAAGAAAAATGCAACAGAAATGCAGAAAAATAAATCTAAAACAAAATCAAAGTCTAAATATGCACAGGACAGTAAGAAATTAAATGTAGATTCGGTCTAGAGAGAGCAGAAAAATAGTGCTACTCAAAACAAAAATCGATCGATCGAAAATTTAGGTCACAGAAAGTCGATCGATTGAATTTTCTGCAGAAACAGAATTCTGCAGAAAACAGACAGAACCGAATTAAAACACTAAAAACACTAAAAACAGTTTTTATACAAAACCAAAAACAGATTATGGACAGAATTTACAATATGTACGAAATCAAACTAAATACAATCCTAAATATCCCATAAACAACCGTTAATCCCTGGCAACAGCGCCAAAAATTGATAGCGGGCGAACCGACTACGTGGATTTTAAATTTATAAGTTTACCACTCGCAATAGTACATATCGATTGTACTATAGTAAGGGTGATCGAACCACAGATATTATTGGTTGTTTTGCGTAATAGGATATCTAAAGAAACGTATCTAACTTAACTTAAGAGTAAAAATAAAAGCAAAGATTGTAGAATTGAAGCTACAACAATTAAGGTAATAAATAAAAGCGGAAAATGAAAACAAACTAAAAGAAAACTTAGGGTGTTGATCTTATCCAATCCTCAACCAATGAAATGCTTAAAGTCTATATGGTTCTTCCTAACATGCATAATATGAGCGCGTAATGGGCGTCAACCATTATGACGACCTCGACGTGAAAACACTTTCGTTAAGACATAGTTATAAAGCACCTAGTTTTACATTAAGCTACTCCATGTAAAGATTAGTTTATAATTGAAAAACGTTTACACTACGAAAGGTATGGAGTGATTAATGCTCCCTAGCTTACTACTCTACAACACATCCTAATAAGCATACACAATACATGCAAACCCTAACTAGGCCACAATGATAAGGTGTCTAGTTTTACACCGATCGTATCATGTAAAAGTTACACTATAATTAAAAAACGGTTTAAACTACCAAAGGTGTGAAACGACCGGTATTCCCTAGTATACCCTATAAGGTGACTCTAATAGGTAAACATAGATTATGTCAAATTAGAATCATTGCAAAAAAACATCGTTCTTGTTTCCAAGAACGTTGGTTTTACTCAAGAAATCTAAGAAAACTCATAGACAAGTTTAACTCTTTTTCATGAATAATTAGATTAGAATCTTGAAAACAAAACCTTTTAGCATGGGTTTTGAGATCCTCTGGTCCTTAACAATCATCACACATCTCAAGAAAATCCTAAGAACCTCAAGAACATCCCATGGTTTTGGAAGAGATTATTAATCAAACCCTAAGATAGAATTTAGCTAGACATAAATTTAATCTAGTCTATGCATGAAAATTAATCAAAAACAGTAAAGAAACAAGATTAAAACAAAGAACAACAACTATATTAAACTATGTAAGATTCGGTTTACAAAAAGGAAGAAAAAGAAAAACAAACTAAACTAAGAACATGAAATTTAACAAAGGAAATTGTCCTCTGGAACTAAGCCCAGAAGAACGAGCATCAAAGTAAATGAAAATACAAGAAATTGAAGTGATACACCTGAGCAAATCCGAAATCCCCAAAAGATGCATGCTTTAACCTAAAACCCTAATTTCATATATATAGAGATTTAATTTACAAAGGACTCATCAAGGATTAATTCTAGCCGCACAAACAGAGCTGGTCGCCGTCCATTTCTGTCCATTAAACTCAAATTTTGATTTGGATTGCACAAAGATTTGGAAATATCTTGACCTTCTGGAAGATGCGAAGTCGATCGATCGAAAATGTCTTGCTCTGAGAATCGATCGATCGCATCTTGATCGATCGAAGTTGAGTCGACTGAAAGTCGATCGATCGAATTATTAGCTGTACAAATAATCGATCGATCGAAATGCCTTGGACGATTTTTTATCTTCTCAGGATCAGCCTCGAACTCTGGAAATGACCAAAATGCCCTTGATGTATTTCCAGGTCTAATTCAAGTATTTTAAACTAGATTTCCACTAAGACCTGAAAATAAGACAAAACACAAAACTACAATAAAACGTTATATATACAACACAAACTAGGTCTAACAAATGCAAATAAAGGGGTCTTGAATCGAATAATTCAAGACTTATCACTCTTTCTGAAACCAAATATAATTTAGTAACTGAATTTGGACTATGAAAAAGACTTGAATCGAAATTTTTAAAATTAAGGTCTATATCATTAATTATTAATTAAAGTTTATCTCTTAATGAGTAAAACAGGCTCTATCATCACTGACATGACTTGATTTTTTTCTTCCATGTATGGGGCTCCGTGCCCATCTTCATATTGGTACGAGCATTTTTGGCATAGAAGTGTACATTTTGTAGCTAGTTTATTTGGAACCAAAGTTTTTCATTCTCAGCTTGCGTCTCTGCCACACATAAATGTTTGTAATTTTTTATTATTATTATTATTTTCAACATACATGTTTGTCGTTGAAAAATGACTCATAAATTCATAATAATCAAATTTGACTATTATAAATTATTTGTCTATTCTATTGAAGACAGAGACGGAGGAGGGGGGGAGGGGGCCGGCAGGGGCCATGCGCCCCCCCCCTTCTCCCCCCACACTTATTTGAAAAAGAAAAAGTATAAGGATAAAAAAAAATTCTAAAAAAAAAAACAAAACAAATAATTAGCCCATTGGCCCCTTCTCAATTTGTTGACCCTTACCCAATTAATTTTTGTTCATTAACCAAATAAACCTTAAAAAAAGCCCAAATCCACAAATTTATTGTAAACTTGTAGTGTCTAGACATCAAAAGCCGGCAAGCACTTAATTAAGAGGGGCGTTTCCAGTTTCAACACAGCTAAACAACTCAAATTTTGAAACAAAAATATTTAATAAAAAAAATGAAACAAGAATACGGAATACCTCTACTCTTCTCAATCCCTCAGCCGACCCACTGCAGTTTCTAGTTTGCACACCAAATCCGACACCACAGCCAAGCATTGCAGTAAGCACAATATTATCGCTTTACACGCCGGGTCCATGACACCATGGTAATCTATTGTACTCATATTTTTTGGTGATGATAACTATTGATAACTTTTTATTTTCAACTTGATTCTTGAACTTGTGTTTGGGCCGTTTGGCTTTCGCCTTTCTGAGGAAGGAGAGGAGTCTTGGCTCTGAGTCTTTTGCCTTTCTGAGGAAGGAGATGAGACTACTCAGACTAGGGGAGCCGAGAGAGTGAAAAACAACTTTTTTTTTTTTTTTATGGAAGTGACTAGACACTAGAAAAGTGAAAAAAATATTGTGGATTTGTGTACTTTTTTGACTTGACTTGTCCATTGAAAAAGCTTTAAGCTTTTGATGTTTGTCCAATTGTCCCTAGAGAGTGAAAGAAAAAAATTATTTTTTTGTTCTCAATATCCAAAAAGCTAATAGAGATGCTGTGATACAGTGATAGGTACAAAAAATCACAGCGATAGGTACAAAGTTTTTTATTTTTTAAAAGGTTTGCTAATTATTTTGTGTATTGTGTGCAGATAAAATTTACAAAGTTTTTTTTTTAATAGGTTTGTTAATTGTGTTGTGTATTGTGTACAGATAAAATTTTGAAAATGGTTGATTTGATATGATTTTTACGATACAAAACAATAATTAATTTGCAACATAGAAGCGGTGTCAAATCACTCAACGCATGTCACACTTTTTGAGGTTAGTTTTCTAAGCTCAATTCCTAATATAAGTGGTATTGTAATTATAATATTATGATTATTAAATATTCTGAATATTTGTTATTATAATTTATAAGTCTAAACAATTAATTAGAGAATTTGACATGTGAAAGCTATTATATTCTATTATTCTTTATGTGAGTTCATTAATTGCTAACTTACAAATATTTTTTTCTTACTTTTCTAAAGACTCCAATATAACCATGTAAATTTATTTGTAGATGATGGGAAAGCCAAATAAATACTTGACTTTTTCAAAAGAAAAAATGCACAAAGTTCAAATGCCAATGTTAGTGATACATCGTCGCCAACTTCTGATATCATAGTTTTTGAAAACTCTTCTAAAAAATATCAAATATTTGATGTCAATGAATTTGATATTAGTTCATTGGAGTTTGATCATGGATTGCATCGTCAAATATGGGAGTATAATGTTAATCAACAGGATGAAATTCGACGAGCTTACATTTAAGCTGGTCCGTACCAATTTATCCTTGAAGAGTATCCAAAATCTGGAAATCCAAATCATCTTCATAGCTTTCAACCTTCATGGTTCAATTTATTTCCTACATGGCTTGAATATTCGAAGAAAAAAGATGCAGCATTTTGTCTACCATGTTTTCTCTTTAATAAGCCATCTGGGCATCCTACGCAACGTATATTCACAGGTTGAGTTATGGGTATTAAAATCAATAGAACTATGAAATAGAATGATAGATTTCAAAAAAAAAAAAAGAAGAAGAAGAAGAAGAAAGAAATAGAATGATAACATATAAAAGGAAAGAATTAAGAATAAAAATCTATCTGTCTCTCTCTAAATCTCCCTCGGTCTGTATCTACATTGGAGGAAGAACAACCCTTATATGTGATAAGTGTCTCTTTGTTGATCTCTTCCGCAACCATTAATTCTCTACCCTTTTCCTTTCAATTGCTTTCTCAAATTTTCTCATAATTTAATTTCTTTTAAAACTAACATATTTTTCTCCTACATGTATATATATAAATATTTCTGTGAACATTTAAGAGACTTCTTTACAATTGACATATAACTGGATGACGTGACATTAAAAAAATTAATATTTAAAATAGTATTTGTAAAAATAAAAATCAAATATTGATTCAAAGACTAGTCTTTACTACCACATACATGTACATTATCCAAATTGTATGGCAGTTAGAGTATTCCTAGTAGACTCACCAAATTTTAATAGTCAAAATAACTAAAAATCACATTTTTTTTATTTTATATATCCACTTTTTTAAAGCACCCCAGCAATCTCATCATTTTAGCTATTCACTTTTACTATTTCATTTAAATATTACTTTTAAAGATTTCTTCTTTTTTTTTCTAACATTTATATTTTTGAAAGTTTGTCTTTTCTTAGAGGTTATATTTCTAAATATTTGTCTTAATATAACGGTCATATTTTCTTTGGAAAAAAAAATCTTAACGGTTATATTTTTCAAAAAAAAAAAATCTCCTATGCTTTCAATATATATAAACATTAGTATAAGAAATAAAATAAAAAATAAAGAAAAGAAAAGTGAAAAAAAAAGGAGAGGCCTATTGATTCGAAGTCACTACGAAAGGTTCGGTCAATAGCATAGCTCTTTCTTTTCCGGGTCTCATTTCGAAGGAAAGGCCTTCACATTCCTTCTTTTTCTAACATTTTTATTTTTGAATGTTTAATTTTTTTAAAAAGTCATATTTCTAAATATTTGTCTTAATATAACGGTCATATTTTAAAGAAAAAAAAAATTCTTAACAATTATAGTTTTCAAAAAAGCTCATATGCTTTCAAAATATATAAACGTTAGGATAAGAAATAAAAATAAAAATAAAAGTGAGAGAAATGAACATTTGTTTTGAGTGTGAAAAAAAGAAAAAGAAAAGAGGCAGAAAAAAATTTATTATTTTTATTCTTTTGGTGAATGAATAGTAATCACAAAAATCACCATTTTTAGGAGGATTTTTTATTATTATTATTATTATTAGTGATTTGGCTCACTATTTTTGATAAATTTACTGAGAATGGAATTGTACAAAAATTTACTACATAAAATTACCCTTTTCTTTACCCTAGGTGTCATTTAGTTTAGCAGCCCCCACAAAGTTGTGCTGTCCACGGCACCGGCTTCCCCTGCAACATTGACGGTACGAATATTCGTGTGAAGAAGCAGTGATATATACATATTTATGAATGGGGAGAACATCTTGTGAAGGCAATGTTTCTCAGGAAATGAGGAATTCGAGGCACACCAAATGCATTAATTACCAGTCTTCCATGATTAAACGCCACACTTTCAATGCATGCTTCGATGCATGGACAGCGTGAACAAATTTTCTTTTATATACTATTGGGTTGCCCTTCTTTGTGATGCTTCTTATGTGCTTTAAGGCTTACTGAATGCAAGTTATTTTGGCACTAAATGTGGAGGTTAGGTTAGATCGAGATTCTGTGTGATTGTTTGTTTCAGCAGTCGAGCAGGCAAGTTAATTTCATCGAAAACTTTACAGTCAGGCAAATTGCAATCTGTCCTGAGAATTGCAGTCAGTCTCAAGACAGAAGCAAAGGTGTTAATGGAGGCATTCTGTTCATGGCATCAATTGAAGAAAAACCCATTAATTGCCAAACAAACTGAAGCCAAGACAAGTTATAAATGCCACAAAACGTCCAACCAGCAAAGCAGAAATCCTTTAAGGTCATGTGTAGCTACACACGACGGAGTAATAAATAATCCCATCCTTTTGCAGTAGTACTTTTTGTGGATCCAATGTTGAACACACAAATTCAACCCTTATGAAAGGTATTGCACCACTCGATCCATCCTCTCACATTTGGCCTTGCAAAGGACAAAATTTCCCTCCTACCTAATTAATTAATCTAATATCATATGTCCAAAGTGTGAAATTTTAATCGAAAGGAATCCTAAACAATAAAGAAAAGGAGGAAAAAAAATCAGTCACAAAACAAAAATGCAGGACAAATTTGAACCATGCATTCATTAATCGTTATAGAAATGAGCTGATCGAAGCCAAACCTTCAAAAGATGTTCGCGAGTCTTCAATATCTTGGCATGCAGCACCAAGAAGCATGGCAACATGTGCATCATGCCCACAAGCGTGCATTTTGCCTGCAACTTTGCTTTTGTGCTCCCATTCTACGGCTTCCTGTAACAAAATTTAAAACGTTAACTAACGACTTATTAAACAAAACACTCAAAATTACGAACACTTTTTCAAACTTTCAAAAACACCCTTAAAAAAGTATTAACAATCGAAACAAATTATGTAGCCTTATCTCAGGATAACATTTTCATGCTGTTGGAGTTTTCAGTGCAATTAACCTCCAAAAGGTACAATTATCATCACAAGTAAAAAGAAAGAACTGCCCATAGAAACATACAAGGGAATTCTTATTTGGACTAACTAGAAAACCCACAAAAGAGGCACATGAAGTCATTCCTTCAAAATAACCCACGCCGCCATGGCTGTAAAACTTTTTGCCTTGGGATCTGAACTGCATGTCCCATAATCCATCGCATGCAACATTAGAAACATATTTGCTTTTTAAAAAAAAAAAAAAAACAATTTTATACTTTTATCTATTACAATAAAAAAAATAAAAAAAATAAAAAATAAAAAATAAAAACACATTTATACTTTTATCTATTACAATTCATGTTAGTAAATTCATGACAACCCTATTTGTTAATAAGTTTGTTAATAATATACGTCAAAACAAACAAAGCCTATTCCTATATGTCTCCCACATGTTTAAAATGTCAAAAGAGAAAAATAACTCTTTATGAAACTAAATATAATTTAGTAACTGAATTAATTTGGACTATGAAAAATACTTAAATCGAAATTTTTAAAATTAAGGTCTATATCATTATTAATTAAAGTTTATCTCTTAATGAGTGAAACAGGCTCCATTATCATTGACAGGACTCGATGTCTGGTGCTCTGTGCCCATCGCCATATTGGTATGTGCATTTTTTGCATAAAAAGTGTACATTTTGTAGCTAGTTTATTTGGAACAAAGTTTTTCATTTTCATTCTCAGCTCACGTCTCCGCCACACATACATGTTCATAATTTATTATTATTATTATTATTATTAGCATACATGTTTGTAATTGATAGAGAACAACAAAAAAGAGAAAGCTTGCGTATTTTGCTAAAGTTAGAGCATTTCTAGTCAAAATAGTCAAAATTTTATTTTGTCTATTCAACTAGAGACCAAAAATAACTCATAATAATTAAATTTAACTATTATAAATTATTTACCTATTCTGTCAAAAATGCTTTTAATTGAGTTGGCTTAGATATCTCGCTTTTCTCTGGACATTATCGAAGTATAGAGAATCCGGCACTTTGTTGGGACTGACTACTGAAAGAGGAAAACTAGTGGTGGTCGAATGAGGGAGTACAGGAAGAAGACTTTGAGGCCATGCGAAACTTCAGCAGAATATTGCTGATTTTTCTGGCTCCTATTTTTCATAGAAACAAGAATGTGATTAAAGCTCATGTCATACACTTACGAATGATTTCAAGCAGAATTTATTCAGGCCACAAAACCAATGATTTGAAAGCAGAGTTTTTGTAGGGCACAAGTTTAAAGTAGACAAAGAGATGTTGAATGATCAGTATGTGAATGGTCCCAAGATTTGGAGAGATGTGGAATTAGCAAGGCATGTGAATGGTCCAAAGGCATGTGAATTATCGTATCTACCATTGAAAATCTCCAATTTCCTCCACGAGACTTGACTCATTTCTCAATCACAAGGTAACGAGGAGGCTAGGAGACCTCATACGTAGGTTGACTGTGAACCTAGGATTAGTGCTTGTGTGCTTCAAAATATGGGAAGAGATCACGATCGAGTCCATGCACGCCACTCGTAGAGGATCGAAGAGATTAAGGTTGCTAGGGTTAATTTGTATATTCATCCTGATCCTGTAAATTAAATTTGAACGTGTACAAAAGACTCCGGCAAAGCCGGAGGGCATGACCTTAAAAAATTGTTTGAACAAAAAAATATTCAAATCTTAGACGGAATGCCACCAAGATGAACCCTTATTACTTAAGCCAAAACATTAAGATTAAAGTATTTCAATGAAAGAAGAGAAAAGTGGAGAGGGTAATTAGAGTGAAGGTTCTCCTTCCGGCCAACCTTCAGTCCGTTTTTATGTACGTACATATGAAGAGGAGATTAAGGGCCCTTTTGAAATCGCAGTTTGAATAATTGGGATTTTAAACAAATTAATGATTTCAAAGTACAATTTGTAAAAATGTAGTTCTTAAAATCACATTTAGGGTTTAATAAAATATGTTAAAAAGCACTTTAATATTGATTGAGTGTTTGGATAACAATAGTCTAGTATAAAAGGTATGGTTTTGTGATTAAAACGCATGTCTTACACTTAGGGAAATATTAATGCTCGGGTAGATTAAACTTGTGCCCAACATTTCCATGGATATTTTTGCTACCTGTTCTGAGTTTCATATGTGATATGTGCGCACGCATATATGGAAACAAATTTTTCATTCACTTCTCACATCTCCGCCACACATACATGTTTGTAATTGATGGAGAATGGTCTATCTCTCATTGACTTAAACAGGCTCTATTATCACTAATACAATTCGATTTTTTGCTTTAACGTCTGGGGCTCCGTGCCCATCTCCATATTGGTACGTGCATTGGGCAATCCGTGCAAGATTGATTGCTGTTACCACTAAACCTTCTCCAAATGGAGAATTAAGTACTCGCTCTTCATTCATCTTTTTCCAAGTCCTATCAATCATGTTACTGACGTGTTTCCCAGCAACTTCCACAGAAACACCACTTTCATGCATGTAGCAATTGAGTGAATTTGCAGTTTCACCTCTTCTTAACTCTCCCTGTATTTCAAATAAACAGCAAAATATGTTAGTGTGAAGTAGTGGTTCCAATGACGATGATCGTATGGACCTTAAAATTCATTTTACACAAAAAAACACTATGGAATATTATGTTGTAAAAAGAATACCATTGAAGTACTCAGATCATTGCAAAGTCGAAAAATAATTGACGGCCAACGCAAAAGGTCGTGGCATTTTTCTAAGCCCTCGAGTGCTTGCTTTGTGAACTTTTGATTCAAGAAAAAGTAAGAATGAACAAGGAAGACCACCCCCGAAGAAGATAGCCAGGCATTGTCAAGATAGTCTTTGAAGCTTGGCATATCTTTGTAGTGACACCACTTTGCTTCTTGTAGGAATGCTTTACACAGATCAGCCCACTAAAATAAAAGAAAAAACACCAAGATTCTTAGATTTAAAATTTCAAACGACTAACAATTCATGTAAAAAAGAAAAAGAAAACTATAGTATGGCTGCATATACCGCTTTTTTTAGGTATGGAATTGTGTTTTCTCCTTTCTCCTTAAGAGTGTCATATACCATCTCATTAACAGTGTTGTAGAGAGCTAAGAAGCATAACTTCATATAGTGAGGTAGATTTTTCACGGCATTGACATCCCATCTGAAAACACAATCAAGAAATTAAAAGTAGCTTAACTGTTTAAATAAAAGTTATAAGTAAAGGATTCCATTATATTACAAATATTTCTTTCTTTTCTTTTCTTCACTTTTATTTATTTATTTATTTATTTTATTTTGGGGGGTGGGGGAGGAGGAGGGGAAGAGTTATCAAGTATTAACCTGTCAACCGCATCTGTAAACAACTCTAGTTCATCCAAGTTACCATAAACATCATAGACATCATCAATAGTGGTTACAAGAGCAGCCACTTTCGTTAACCCCTTACGAAGATTACTTAATTCAGGTTCGAATGCCATTCCAACTGTCCAAAAGAAGCATTCCATCAGTCTATCTCTAGTGAAGCTCAAGTTTTTTGCCAGACCCATGTCTTTCCACCACCTAAATGGCATAAGGTGAAACCAATTAAGTTTCCACTTAACATTCAAGCCATGGCAAAGTCAATTTCCACATTTTCACAGAAGCCTGCCTTAGTGATGTGAATAAATACTTCGAACATTTCTTACCTTGACATATCTTGAAGTTCTCTTTTACACCGACTGCACTATGTTAAAATCCAACTTTGCAAGTTCAAGTAGGAGAGAATTTGCACCTTCCCTCTTATTGTATGCCTCAATATACCACCGAGCTTCTAGCCTTAGCATTCTACGGTGCAATGGAACATCCAATGCACGATTAATTTGTTCTGCCATGCTTTTGCTCACATCTCCTTTGAGTTCCTTGAGATGCATTCTTGTGAATGTCATGGCCTCTTCCAAGACGTTTTCTCCTTCAAAAGCAAGATAAGAAGCTTCATATAGACCCAACATTCCTTTGACATCATTTCTAAGGCATTCCTTGAAATTGCCATTATGGTCCTTGAAACTGCTAAATACATCTGTGTTTAATTCATACAAATATGTTATAAGAAGATCGATCGTACCATCAACATGGGAAATGAAATCAACAAGTTTTTTAATTCATCCAAAAAAAAAAAAAAAAAATTAGAGAATTAGCATGATATCATAGAAGGTACATATGTGTATATATATATATATATATATATTACCTTGAGAGACATGATAGCCTTGTTGTCTGAGGAGCCTAAAGCTTAGAGCAGTAGCATGGAGACTCTTCTCAATTCCTTCATTACAGCATTTTGAAGATGCGAAGTTGTCAAGGGCTCTTGTTATGTCCCTCTCAAATCGGTATCCCAAACCTAATCGTTGAATATCATCAATCAGTTCAAGTGTTTCCAATAAGTCCGCATTTTCATTATTAATCATACTTCTCACATCCTCCTCCAGCTTCTTTGCCCTATCTTTGTATCGTTCATCCTGCATGATCACATGCAATTTGAGATAAATATTTATATATAGCGTTCATCTTAATTATTATTGTTCAAATATAGTCTCTTAGTAGTTAGACAAACATTTTTCAACTTTAGAAAGAGAGGGAGGGTTTGAGAAATGTGCATGGTTACCGCATAATCACTCTTCAAGGACTGCACAAAATCGTAACTCCATAAGCTTGGCTGGTAATTGGCGGATTTCCTTTGATAAACTTGTAAATGGGAAGTTGGTATAGTGGAAAAGCATCGGAAGTAGTGGTGCCCAAATTTGCGGTGGAGAAGAAGAGGTCTCTTTTTTGTCATGGAATAATTTGGAAAATTAAGAGGCAAGGAGAAATTGTGGGATAAGGGGAATAGGTGGATTAGTGACATGAGGCTTCAGATATAATTTGCTTGCGATTTTCATAGGAAGGCGTGAAGCTCGATCTATATATATAGGACCTCAATAATTTGTCGGTGATTGGCCTTGGGGAAACATGTGTACTAGGTTGATTATTAAACCTAGGATTTTTGTGCATGTCTCGTCAACAAATTTAAACTTGAAACATATTTTACTTTGGAATTTTGTGTATATCTCCGGGTTAAATAAGTATTTTTGTTTAAATAATAATAAGAAATTATTAATATGATATAAAACGAAAAACCAATATTTTGAAGTGGCAGAGTTCAAAAAAAAAAAAAAAAAAAAACCAAAAAGTGTGAAAGTCCAGACAAAAAGCTTTGTCAGACATGCCTCAAGGGTTGGAGAGGTTTGGAGTGGACAAAACGATTGTCATTTACTCGTAGCCGGTTTGAGAGGGACAAACCAAATCAGGTTCAAGAGACACGTACTTTGAGGGCCGTTTGGTAAATCTACTAAAAAAGTTAAGAGGAACAAATGCATTCTTGTGACTAGATTTGCTGAAAAATAATATTTTGTACTGTTAAGGAATTGCATTTTGTATGGCTAAAAAAAAAATTAAGAAAAGGATTTTTTTTTTTTTTTTTTTTGAGGGGGGGACCCCCAGATCCATTTCGGGGTGGCCGCACAGCCACATATATATATATATTTAGGTAATGTGGCAAAAATACGGATGTGACACTAACAGAAGATGTAAAAATGGACAAAAAAAAATGACCGAATGACTGATTTCAAATTCGCGAAAAACTGAAGGAGTTAATATTGATTTTTAGAAAGTGAGTGACCAGTTTCAAATCACGTTCCGACTTAGTGAGTTATGATTAGAGCTATGCAAAATCCGCATGACCTGCCCCGCCCTGCAAAACCTCGAATTTGGTATAGTCGTGCAGGGCGGGACGGGTTGCGGGTCCCCGCAGGAAGAAAAGAAAATAAAAAATAAAACTCTTTTAGAGTTTTCTCCCAAGCGCCGCACCCCCCCCCCCCCCTCCCTTCCCTCCTCTCTTCATTGTTCTCCTCTTTTCACAGCCTCCCCTTGCGCGGCTGCACCGATCTTGGCCTTCTCATCTTCTTCAACCTTTACCAAAACCCTAACTCAGTCACCCCCTCGCTAACCCTAGACTTGTCATTCCTTTCCCGCCATGCCCATACTCAGAGGCCCCCATTTCTAGTCCTCGCCAAAACTCTCTCGGCCCCGACCATGGCCTTCCGGACCGAGATGTCTCAAGGGGAAAAGGGTGAGTGGTTCAAACTTTGCCATTCTTAGCAGCGGAAGCGAGCTTTTGAACTGCTTATGTTTTGATGAAGTAGATGGTTTTTATGGTTGATTTTGAGTGTGTTTTTGGTTATCAAGTTGTGAAACCTCAATGGAAAGTAGCGATAAATTTCACATGGATAAGGAAGAACAATGCGCCAATCTTCATCTTCTTCACTCCCCACCTCACCCCTCTGAACTTGCAGCCTCCGCCCCGCAACGAATTTCCTTTTTTTTTTATGCAGATTGCAGGTGAGAAATTCTCAACCTGCAGGGGTACAGGGCAAAGGCGAAAATGGAGAAAATTTGCCCCGCCCTGCCTTGCGCCCACCCTAGTTAAGATACATATACCCTTCAAAAATACATGTGTTTTTCATATTTTAAGTGATATATTTCATTTTTATAAATTAGGTTAAACCGAATTTGAATTCATATTTTAAAGGGCACATGTCATTTTTATAAATTGGGTTTAACTAAATTTCAAATTAAAAAAAAAAAAAAAAAAAAAAAAAGAGAGAAAGAAAGAAAGAAAGAAAGAAGAAGAAGCTGTCGTTAAAAACCGAAGGTCTACCACAACCATAAAATTGTCTGGAAATATTACAGTTAGAATCAGTTAGCCAGTTAGGCCCTTAGGCTCACCTTAAATGGGCCTGTCTTTGCTCCACACCGTGCCTTGGGTGGACCGTCCAAATATCCCATGGTATACATGCAGCCCATGGATCTCCCTTAAACAAGTCCAACGGTGTATAATGGCCACTGACTACAAGCCGAAAGAAAGGCGAAAAAAAAAAAAAAAAACAAAAACAAAAAAGAAGATAGAAAGAAAATAGATCCTATGAGGGATAATGCTTATGGTGATATAGTTTTTTTAAAAAAAATAAAATAAAAAATAAAAATAAATAAAAGATTCAGGCATATGTATTTTTACAAATTCTTTTAAATTCTAGTCAACACTTAAATCCTAACAATTTTTTTCTTTTTTTCTTTTTTCCTAAAATAAATTAGGAGTATTTTGAAAATTTTGATAGGATTTAATGAAAAATTTTAATAGAGTTGAAATTAAAAATAATTGAAAGATGGATATCCTCAATTGACACTTTTTAAAATTTAAGTACATTTTTTATAAAAGTAATGAAAGATCAAAGGTTATAAGCGAAATTCTCCCTATAATTTTTTACAAATTGATATAGCAGTTCGCGTGTCATTATTACATTAATTATAATCAAATTTAATTTTTTAATAATTAACATTATAAATATTAAATGCATTTTTACAAACTGATTTTAACAATCCATATAACATTATCGTATTAATACAAACAAACTTAATTATAATAACGGACCGGAAGATATAAGTGCATTAATTCAATATCTACAGACTACAGCGACAATTGAAGGAACAGCCAAAAAAAAAAAAAAAAAACACGTTAAACATAGGATTTCCTTGGGAATTGCGTTGGTAGAAGAGTGACGTCTAAGAAAAAGGCTTCCATCATTTTATTTATGCTCTCATGGTTCCTTGCCTAATTATTCTACAACTCATTCATGTCTTCAAGGAGAATTGCAACGCCCAACACAAAAATTGAAAGAGAAATATTAGAGTATTTATTTTGATTATTTTTAAGTCATTTTGTATTTATTTGGCATAAAAGAAAAGAAGAATAAAGAGAGAATCAGTTACAAGCTGTAATTTATTTTTTTATTAAAAAAAAGGGTACCAAATCAGCACAGAATCACCAAAAAAAGACCACAATAAATGCTTCAACGCTTCTCAAATCCAAAACCAAATAAAGACCTAGGCGTGCTTATATTAACTAATTCAGTTGGATTGGCACTCTCTGTTAAGACATTATATTTCAATCGAACACAAATATAACCAAAACTAACGGATTAGAATTGAAGGTCTAATCTCTTTAAAGTTAACTTATTTAGTCTTATACTCGTACTTCGATACAATTTAAACTCGACACACGGTATAAGAACTGATAACTTTTGACATGATTCACAAATTCAATGTGAAATTAGTGAATTAAAATTAAAAATCTAACACATTTAATTAAATAATTCAAGTTATAATAAACTTACATAGTCTTTAATGGTAAATTATACGTGTCTTTTTTACTACAGCAAACAAAGATGAACTACCCATTTGATGGTCACAAATAAGATTCTCTCTATTTCAACTTGGGAATAGGATCATATTCCATCTTGTGGGGTACGTTGAGTCTGTTTTGTATTATTTAATTTTTTTTGTCTGATTACACAAAGTCAGTCGAGGCTTCCCCACATAATATAAGGCCCCAAGATCAATCACAACTCAATAATCAGTTTCTGTAGATAGAAAAATGACTTTTTGTTAAATAATGTCATTTCAATTGGACAGTTTCTACTGTTCAGTGTTAAAGTTGCCACGTTTGAAACTCTTTACTTAATATTTTGAGTAATTTTATTTAATAAACTAAACAATTGGAGTGACGAAATTCTGAAATTTTTTTATTTAGAAGAATTTGCCTATAAGTTTTAATCTTTCATCATTTTTAAAATAAAAAACTAAACTTTAAAATGTATTAATTTAAAATATTCATCTTTCTAATTTTTTTTTCAATTTTAACTCTCTGTTAGAATTTTTCGTTAAATCCAGTCAAAATTCTTAAAATACGTCTCCTTTTTTTTAGGAAAGAAAAAAAAAATCACAAGGATTTATGTGTTGATCAGAATTTAACAAAATTTACAAAAATACTCATACCTGAATTTTTGAAATTTTTTTATAATTTTTTTTAAAAATAAAACATATATGGATCTTTTGATAATGAAAATTTCTAACGGATGGTTGAAATTAAGAAAAAATAAATTGACGAGTTTTAAAGTTTGATTACCTTATTTCAAAAGTGATGAAAAATTTAGGATTATAAGAAAAAAAAATTTCCTTTTTATTTATTATTTTTACAATAGCTTATCCAAGAGCTAATTTTTTTGTCACATTAGAAATTTATATAATACTTATATGATACTCTAATAAATAACATTATTATAATATTTTACCCCTTTGGAGGGGCTTAGATGGATCCACAAGGTGGGAGATTTACTAACACTCATTTAAGATAGATCGAACCACTCTGTTCCTTAAGGGCATAATATAACATTTATTTCAATTAAATATTCTAAGAATTCACACTTAAAAAATATTATTAAACTATTAATTAAATAATTAAATTTATTTTTTTTATCCGTTGAGTTATGAGTATGATAATCAATAGAAGTATGAAATAGCTAGAATGATAAAACATGACAAGAAAGAATTAAGAATTAAAATCTATCTGTCCCTCTCTAAATCTCCCTCGGTCCCTTACATGTGATAAATGTCTCTTTGTTGATCTCTTCCGCAACCATTCTCTACCCTTTTCCTTTTCTTTTTTTTTCTTTTTCTTTTTTTTTTTTTCCTTTTCTTTTTTTTTTTTTTTTTGAAAAGCCCTTTTACTTTCAATTGCATTCAATTTTTCTCATAATTCCATTTCTTTTAAAATTAACATATTTTTCTCCTTCATATATATATATATATATATATATATATATATATATATATATATATATATATATATATATATATATATATATATATATATACACACATTTTTGTGAACATTTAAGAGACTTTTTTGCAATCGACATACAACTGGATGACGTGACATTAAAAATCAGTTTTTAAATTAGTATTTGTAAAATTAAAAATCAAAATATTGATTCAAAGACTAATATTTACTACCACATACACATTATCCAATTGTAGTTAGAGCATTTTTAGTAGACTCATCAGATATTAATAGTCAAAATAGTTAAAACTCCATTTTCTCTATTTTAACTATCCATTTTTTTAAAAGCAGTATTACTATTTTAGCTATTCATTTTTATTATTTCATTTCAATATTTTCTTTTCAAAGATTTCTTTATTATTTATCTAACATTTATATTTTTGAATGTTTATTTTTTTTTAATGGTCATGTTTCTGAATATTTGTCTTAATATAACAGTTATATTTTTAAAAAATAATATGTATATTCTTAACAATTATATTTTCAAGAAAGCTCCTATGCTTTCGGTATATATAAACGTTAGGATAAGAAATAAAAATAAATAAATAAAAGTGAGAGAAATGAACGTTTGTTTTGAGTGTGAAAAGAAAAAAAAAATTTAAAAATTTTTTAAAAAAAATTAAAACAAAAAAAAGAAAGAAAAAAAAAAAAAGGAGGAAGAGAAATTTTATTATTTTTTATCGTTTTCGTGAGTGAATAGTAATCACAAAAGTACTGTTCACTTGCTAAACAAAAATCACCATTTTTAAGAGAGTTTTTTTTTTTTTTTTTTTTTTTTTTTTTTTTTTTTTAAGATTTGGCTCGCTATTTTTGATGAATCTGCTGAGAATGGTATTGTACAAAAAAAATTTACTACATAAAATTACCCTTTTCTTTACCCTAGGTGTCATTTAGTTTAGCAGCCCCCACAAAGTTGTGCTGTCCACGGCACCGGCATCCCTGCAACATTGACGGTACGAATATTCGTGTGAAGAAGCAGTGATATATACATATTTATGAAGGGGGAGAACATCTTGTGAAGGCAATGTTTCTCAGGAAATGAGGAATTCGAGGCACACCAAATGCATTAATTACCAGTCTTCCATGATTAAACGCCACACTTTCAATGCATGCTTCGATGCATGGACAGCGTGAACAAATTTTCTTTTATATACTATTGGGTTGCCCTTCTTTGTGATGCTTCTTATGTACTTTAAGGCTTACTGAATGCAAGTTATTTTGGCACTAAATGTGGAGGTTAGGTTGGATCGAGATTCTGTGTGATTGTTTGTTTCTGCAGTCGAGCAGGCAAGTGAGTTTGATTGAAAACTTTGCAGTCAGGCAAATGCAGTCAATCTTAATATAATCTCGTTCTATTTCTAACTCGTCGAACTACTTTTTATTATTATTTCTTAATAATGCACCTAAGTAATGAAAATTCTTCCATGCATAGCTGGGTTTAGCTGGTTGATAGATGGGTCAGCAATCTAAGAGAACTCAATCCACAAACATGATGGTTCGAAGCAGATAATATTCATTAGTTAGTCACTGATTTGGTTAATCATGTCAGTGGAATTGTTGTTTATAGCAATGCGTGGCTACATTCAGAAAGGAGTGGTTGGAGATCCCCTCATCATGAAATTTTATTCTTTCTTTGTTTGTAGGACAAGGCAACAACTTCATTGACCTTATTATTAAACTGGCCAAATTAACTTTGTCTTGTTCTTTTAGTTGACTGATTGTCTAAACCATGCATATGGCGAATCAACTTGGCATTAACAAAGTCCTAGGGATAATTTTAGATGAAGTAAATTATAAGGATGAAACTAGGATATCCAGATCTTTTTTTCCGAATTCCAAAAAAATTAGGTAGAAAATGAGAGGGGGTTTAGGGTCTAGGTGCCCCGAGTAACCCTGACCCCCTTCTCTTATTCTCTGCCCGAATTATAAAAAATTCATGTTTGGACAAAAAACTATAGGGATGTCGATCGATCAATTCTTGAGTTGTGGGTAGTTTTGAAGCAAATTTGATGTCCATGAAACATGCTGAGTCTTTGAATTGCCCCATATGATATTCATGCGGTCCATGTGACAGCTTGCATTATAGTTGCCTCAATATAAGAGTGACATAGAAAAGGACACACCTATTGAATATTACAGGGAAAAGGACTTAACCTTGGAAATCAATCTCAGAACATTACAGAAAATGATCATACAACACTCAAGGAAAAACTCAAAGTTCTTTCTTTTACAGTAACTGTACAGCCAAGATCTCAATCTCTGTAAAAGAAAATACTCTAAGTCGCCTTTAGTTTTGCAGAAAAGAAAGAAGAAATGTTAAAAACACAGGAAACCCATTTCTGGATGCTATACAACTATGAGAAATTACGTAATAAATACAAGTTTTGCAATAATAATTGTATCATGAACAAAGCCTGGGTAAGGATCTTGTACAACCATGCCTTGAGATTCTAGATTTCACAATCTTCGCCATCTGAGTTTGCATTTTCCTACAAACTTTCTCCAATTCTATAACCCTCCATTGCATTCCTTGCAAATGTGCTTTGAGCTCCTCATTATCAGATAAAACATCAAGTTTCCCGGCATAGAGCACAACTTGATCAGTGGCTTCATCTTGCTTTCCCATGCTACTGACATCAGCGGAAGAAGTACAGGGCGAATCAGTATATGGTTTAGAATTGTTGGTGCCATGGAGTAAGCTTTTGAGTTTGTATTGCTGAGAAATTAGAGCTTGGACTGCAGATTTTGATGGAAATTTGGAATTCTGAGAAAGATGTATGCAAACTTCGGCCGAGAGCTTCTCATAGTTCAATACACAACATATCTTTAACTTCTCTTCTTCTGACAATCCTGCGTGCACCTATGAAAAAATAGATCATAGTCCAAACACAAGAAACGCTTGAATATGAAAATGTTTTGAAGTTTTTAAGCTGTTGGATCCAACTAGAACTCAATGATTATATTTAAATCTGTTCATATATCACATCAACATTCTTAAAGAACATGTATAATAAGAAAAGGATTATAACTCAGTATCTCATTTGTCAGCAGAAAGCATACAATCATATGCTGCAAAAATCTAAATAACTTGCAACTCAAAGGAAATTTTTTGAGATCAAGTGCTACCTCTAGATACATGTCCACAGCCTGGTAAAGTCCATCATAAGAGTCCCTAGCAGAATCCGGCAGGGCAATCGCTATTGCCCGGAACTTCGAAGGCTTTAAACAAGGATCCGGGGCTACTTCTGCTATATAGGAATCCATCAAGCTAGAAACTTTCCTCAATTGCATAGCAGAAGCCTGACAAATTCCTCCGCGCAAAAACGCTTTCAAAAACCTCAGAACAAGATTCACATCATATAAATAATTCGTTTCATGTGGAGAAGGAACAAGCAGATTATCTAATGCTGCTTGATCCAACTGTGAACCAATCATGCTCTCCAACTTGTTCCTGCTACTTTTGTTGATGTTCAAAGTCATAGAAACTCGAAGAATCCCAAATAAACTCTTGCAAGAAACAGAGTTCCCATCAAGGGAATAGAGCATATCAATGACAGTTTCTATAACTTTGCGCTTCTCATCAGATGTGGCAGCATAAAACTTTGACTTCTGGTAATAAAAGAGGAACCTGCTGATCATAAGATGGTCAATTTTTCGTGCCACCATGGATTTTACCACCATTTCAACCAAAACAGGACTCAAGATCAGAAGATCTTCAAACCACCAGGTTCCTCGAGATAAACTGGTCTTTAAACTCTCAGTGCTCTTAGTGTCACAAGAAAACCGAAATCCAGAGCTGTCTGGGGAAGAAGTGGATGGACATGGACTTGTTTCACTAGCCAATGCCAGCCTCCCAGCAAGGGAATCTAAGCATTTCTGAAGAACACCTGAAGAATTCACAACGGGAAGTAAATCTTGGCATTGCTTCAAAGCGACCAAAAGCTCAGACCATGTCCAGTAGCTGATCTCTTCAAGTGATTTCTCTGTTTGATCTAATAAATTATTGGTTGCAGAGACAGAGTTGTTCATTTCCATGAATTGTGCAGCACAATGTAGGAGGGATATATTGGAAGGACTTATTTGAGTCTTGCCATTGTTGTAACAGAATCTTGACATGAGCTCGAAACTCTCAGCCCCTCCTGGAAAGTCGTGGAAAATCACTTTAAGATTTCTTGTGGAATCTTTCGATTTACCGAATAACTTGCTCAATCTTCCCGAATATGAAGCAATAATTTTCTGCGAAGGCCCGTCAGGGATAAGAGTTAGATAGGATACATGTAATCAAAACTTAATACACCAATTCCTTCAAAGAATTAATGGCAGCTTACAACCATTGGGAAAAAAAAATCCAGAATAATTACCACCAAGAAATTAAAACAAAGGAGAGCAGGTTCAAGATGACTAACAAGCAATTGTGGGAATAAAATAAAGACAACCACCAATCATTTAAGAATGGAACCTTTCACTATATATTAAATAAACCCACCAAAAGAATGGACTCATTGAATGTGCAAAACAAAAAAGTGAGATTAAAAGGAGAATTCTGCACCGAAACCTGAAAAAGAGCTGGGAGAGGTCGTTATAGATAATAAATTTTAATGGACAATGGGGTAAAAATGTCCGCTAATCACCTCAGCATAAGAAGGGTTTAAAAGAGTAATAAATGCCATGAAAGCAACCCTTTAGTCCTTCTCTAAAAAGGAGTGAATAGAACAGGTAAACGTATGAAAATTTCTGCTCAATAAAAATCGCATTCAATGAGGAAATAAGAAGTACAGAATGGCCTTGTCGTTAACTAGACTACAAGCAGGCAGCAGAGAGGAAGAAAAACTATGAACCTTACCCCACCTCACTACAATATAGGTGTGCAAATTAAATGTTGGACGGGAGACGTACATTTACAACCATAAAAGTCTGATGAAGACAATATGAAGAATGAGACACACACAAAAAAAAAATGAGAATATATGACTCACGGAAATTTAAAAAGAAAAACAAATTCCGCATTTGAGACACACCAAAAAATATAAACATTTAACTGACAACATTGAAAGATCAGCAAATATGTGATAACATCGAGAACGCATGGTGGAAGAAGTAAGTGGGGAGGAGAGAATGAACTCAGAGTCTCAGATGACGCAGAGCTAAGCCAAAACAAATTGAATGGAACAAAATTTGCGAGTAAACATGGAATTTTAGAGAAAGAAGAAGAAGAAAAGATAGGTATTAAAAACTAAGAGATGTAAAAGCAGAGCACAGAAGTACCTTGTCCACCATGAAAGTCTCTTCCCCATTGACATCCACTTCAAGATCACAGCAAACTTCCATTATAAATCCAAATAATAAACAAACACCAAAAAACCCACCTCAAATCAAGTCCTTTTTTTCTTTTTCTTTTTTTTTTGGGGGGGGGGGGGGGGGGGGGGGGGATCAGAAAGTAAGAAAGAAAGGAAAAGACTTTCACAACCCAACAGAGACAGAGACAGAGACGTTAGGAGGAGCAAACAAGGACATATTCTAAGAAGAGGAAGAAGACAAGCACAAAAGAGAGACAAGTCTCAAATTGTTGCAAAAGCAATGTGGTTCTCAACTTGGGTACAGAGACAAGACTCAAAAAGAGTGCATAAAAGACAGGGAAGAGAGATACAATAGTTGGTGTGTTCGTGACCAGTAACCACAAAGCTCAATCTGACATTCCTACAAAAAATATATGCACATCTCACTGATCTCAGAATTTAACTATTAGTTTATGTCTAATTGTGATTTTCTTCTAAGCTTAGAACTCAAGCTTTCTCGCTGGCTTCCCTCCTTTTATTCCATTTCATCGCTGCAAGTCTCTGTACCTGTGCACCCACTATCCCATTATTTTACTCTCCCTCTCTCTCTCTCTCTCTCTCTCTCTCTCTCTCTCTCTCTGTGTGAATTATGCATAATGACTAAAATGCCCATTTGAACTTTCTTTTGGTAGTTTTGGGCCCTCTATTTCAGAGGCTGGGTGATGTGATGGGTCCTACTAAGAGAGACGTATATACGACGTTGGAAGAGTCAACTGGGAGTTCGTTATGCTACGGAATATTGAATAATTATTAATTTATGTAAACTCTGAAGGAAAGCGTCGATATGTCCGAGTGGTTAAGGAGACAGACTCGAAATCTGTTGGGCATTGCCTGCGCAGGTTCGAATCCTGCTGTCGACGACACGCTTTTTTCTTGAAAGAGACAAATGGGAAAGAGTTACACTTTTTATGCCATTTGTTTACGTACTGTTAATTAATTATTTATATGCTATACACTATAATTTTTGGAAAATGAAGAATTTACAACACCACCACAACAATTATACAACACCCCCTCATATGGGGGTAGACCCAATGTGTGGAGCTCACCTCCATATGAGGGGGTGTTGTGCAATTGTTGTACCGATAAAGTGTAAGAATCAAATCTCATATTTTTTATGCTGTTTGTTTATGAGCTACTCTCAATTAATTATTTCTAGCATATCTTACTGGAAAAAGATAAATGCTCTACAACACATGGTCCAGTAGCCCTTGATTTTTTTTTATTATTATTATTATTTTTTATTTAGCATTACTCATGGAAAAATTTGGAAAATGGGAATTTCTTTCCCGTTCTATTGCCTATTCTCTTTAGGCGGGAAAATATAAGAAATGACTAGAAATGAATCATTTATGTAACATCATTTGGTACGCTGAATAATTATTCATTAAAGAAATGAATAGTTTTTTATTTAAAATAAAATAATATGGAATAAAATAGCCTATCTCAAATGTTAAGAGTTATCATATACTTTACCATGATGTTAGTAACATCAAAGCTATTCTAATCAATCTTCTTTCTATTCCTAATAAAAGTTATTCATTTTTTCTAATGCTCTAATTTTATTTTATTTTTTTTTTAATTTTTTGTATTGCATTTAACATTTTACATCGATCATACCACATTATTTTAAATTTATAAATAAAATTGTTGAGCCGTGTTGGTACAGTTTCCGGTACGGTGACGTGTTGCCTTGTGATTCGTTGCCTTCCTTAATCTTCGCTTTCCTCGTAATCTGCAAAATAATAAATGGCTCGTCGGACTATGGGGGTGCCGACCGGACCCCCACTCCGATGCCTAAATCAGTTCAAACTAATTTTCTAGAAAATATATGTAATCTCAAAAGCTCAGAGAATCTGCTTGTTTTCTTTAATACCTGACGCCGTAGTCTTATTTATAGACTCACAGTTCACAGTTATAAAACCGCTAGAGTGCTTGGAGCATAATTTAATTAGGAGTCTGAGTCCTAGATCACATAGTCTTGAATCTTATCTTTCTGATTAGGAGTCTGAGTCCTAAATCACATAGTCTTGAGTCTTATCTTCATTGAATTCAAATTGGGTAGTAGAGTCCAAACTGGATAGGACACTACCCCTTTAGCTAATGTCATTCTATTAGGTACCTTATCCCATATTTGATGGGATAAAAGCCTATTTTGATATATTCTGAATATCTGTCTTTTTGGAGATAACGAATGGTCTTGTACTTGGGTCTGATCTGGCCGGGCCAACCCGATGGGCTCGGCCCCCGATACTACCTTAGGCTCACATGTCTTTGGTGTTAATTATTTCTCCAACAAGCCGGTTTTTGGTACAGTTCTTTGATCAGATGATGGGGGCATCCTACACCACGATCTTCGTTGTTTGCTGCAATCAAGAAAACAATTCAGACAAAAGAGCTTGTCGGAGCGGGCCGATGAGATAAGTCTGATGCCTATATTAGATGATATTTTGGAGGAGAAGGAGAAGAAGAAGACTTAAGAAGAAGAAGAAGAAGAAGAAAGGCTTGTGTATGTGTGTTGACTTAGAACCCCTTACCTCTCCTTATTCTCCTCATTTTATACCTAGCTTCCTCAATCGGTTGAATGATGATGTCATCTTTATCTCCTTCATACCCTAATCAGGCGGCTAGTCTCGCTCGGCCACCCCTTCGTACGACACTATCGGGACGCTAGGAAGGTCTTCAAGAAGTAGGTCCCAGCCAATCGAATGTCCTTGGCAAACCAACAATCTTGTGAACGCCTGTTCGACTCCTTCTTACTTACAATAATTTTTAGACTTGCTAGTACACCGAAGCCAATTTGCTCGAGAATGTTATTCGATGCCTAGCCTTAGAAATTGGCTTCAAGATTTGGGCTCGCCTGCTAGGTCTATGTCCTAACAAAAATAATAACGTATTTCTTATAGGACAAGATAATCATCATTATATGTGAAATATAAGTGTTATTTAATAAATTATTATAAAATTAAAATGATATGGCAGTAGAAATCTGCTATTTAATTTTCTTTTTTATAAGTCCTTATTGACGATCAACTGAAATATTCATTCCATTTTCTAAATGCAAACAATAAAGCGGAAACCTGCAGGCCACCAGCACAGCCGTTTCGTTCATGCACGTTGAGGATAAGCCAAAAAAACGGGAGTGAGGTGAATCACAATATGCAAAAGACTCTTTTACCCCTGTGCAGAGTTCAAATCTACGATTTCACCCTTCTTTAAAGTACTATTTTGGAGCATTTCTCGAGGTAGTGTCGTACCGGCAAAATAACTTTTTGCACCTCTGCTTTGTCAAATAACAACGTCCCTAAAAAAGTAGGGGTACTTTTGATATTTTGTGTGAATGGTTTTGGCATTTAAAACTCTGTGCTCTTCTTTCCAAAGCCATGATCGTCATAACTGATAAGTGATAATCATTACCCGATCATCTTCCTGATTCCCAAAGCTAACGGAGCAAAGCGACGTCGTTCGCTCTGTCCTCCTCGTTATTGTCTAATTATTCTTGATGTTCCTAGACACAAGGAAAAAAGAGCCAAAAAAAAAAAAAAAAAAAATCAAAGCTAACTCATGTATGACCAAATAACTTTTCCCATTTGAAATTCCATCTGTTAAAAGCATGATTTGATCTGCTTAGAAAATTTAAATTATTAAGGCATGATTTGATCTTTCTTGTCTAAATGTAAAAAGGGATCAATCTATAAATTTAATTTAGAGAGACTGGCTTTGCTTGTGTTAGATATGGTGAATTAATTTGAGTTTGTTATTCTAGGGTCGAATGATAGGTTGGGGTGCAGCAGTTTTGCCCTTTCGCCCCTCCTTAGATATGGTTTATGAACAGTGTTACATCAGTCCAATTGTACAGGAGTATGACGAGAATTGAGTTTGTAGCATTAATTTTTTATGTATTATTTTTTCTTCATTTTTCTCTTTATTTCTTACTAAATCGCATAGTCTCGACAAAACATAAAAATAATAATTAAATTATAGTATTAGAAAAAAGAAAAAGGTCCCAGCCAAAAGCATGTAAATATTGTGCATATCAAATCATGGGTCCAAATTTGTCGATACATCTCTTTTAGTAGTTTCGCTTTTTCTCAAATGTATCTTCCCAAATGGGGTTATCTTTAGATTCTTTTTATTAATTATTACATAAATTTATTTTGTGGGAGCATGATGCTACCATTAGCCAAGATAAAACAAAGTACGAGGATTTTGAGATGGCCTAACGACGACAACAACAATTGTATCAATTGGCCTTTCTTTGGTGTGGGTCGACGACTCGACGCCAAAGAGTTTCAAATTCAACAATTCAAATTTTTAAAATCAGAATAGTCATGTGAAAGGGTAAGCATCTTCCCAAATTATTTGTCTAAATTTAAAAAAATTCAAGCAAATGATTGTGAGATACTACTTATGAAACCCACCTGACCGAATAAGTGATTAGACCACACTTTTTATTTGGTCAAATGGGTCCTATAAATAATTTTCACAATCGTCTGCTTCAATTCTCTCAAATTCAAGCAAATAATTTGAGAAGATCCTGATTCCATGCGAAATTATCAGAAACCTTGAGAGATTAAATGCCAAGATTGGCATTAAAGTTTATCATTTCTTATCTGCTTCTATTTTGAGATAAGTGATAATTTAAACGCTTTAGTACATTTTGTTTCTCATTCTTCTAAATTTAGGATTCAGATCTTTAGTAATTTGGTGTCTGAAAGCAAATGTGAGAGAGCCTATATGAAACCCACATGTCCGAATAAGAAGACGCACTGCTTGAGACCTGTTTGGGAAAATGAATCTGATAAAAATTTTCTCACATTTGCCGTTTAATACTCCATTTGTTTCGGCGTAAAATAATTTCTAGAAAATAATTTCGACATTTTACCGTATTTGGTTGGGGCGAAAATAATGGTCAACAGAAATCATTTTCAGTTTAACCGTAAAAGCTTCTTTAATTTTTGAAAAACGATTTACGGTTTTGAAAACCGTAAATCGTTTTCCGAAATTAAACTCTTCGTCCTTGCATGTACGTTTGATATTTAATTGTCAAAATTAAGCAATTGTCGGTCGTCGGAATCTAGCTGGCGCCGGAGTACGGCAACATCTGATCGCCGGAATCCAGCGACATCAGGCCACTGCCGCGCGAATGCCGGCTGACCAATTTTCGACTGAAATTAGCTGGAATATTGCCGGATTCCAGCCATGGTCAGAAGCAAGTCGAATTTGGCCAAAATAGTCGGGATCCGACTAGATCTGGAAGAGTCTAGCCGGAATCCTGCCATTTTAATCAGATCCGGCCAAACTTGCTCGCCGAATTCCAGCAACATTTGCCAAACTCTGATTTTCGTATTTCGTACTTTTTTGTGCGAGCCAAACGCCGAAAAATGTTTTTGAGAAAATCATTTTTTCTAAAAATGATTTCGCCGAAAATATTTTACAATGAAGATCATTTTACGTCAAAATAAATTGAACATAAATTACTAGTAATTAATTAAAATATCAAAATTGTTGAGAATTTATATTCCTTTGTTTGAATCCATGTGGTTCACCCATCCGGGCTTTTTCAAGCTGGTCCACTCGGCTTGATTAGGCCCATGAACACCTAAAAGTTTACACTTTCGATTTGGATCCCTGCCTCCCTGGAAAATTTTCTAAAATAACACTAGCAGTAGCAAACCAAAAGGCCGACAAAATCGAGATGGTTGATTAGACATGAGCCCACGTATAATTACTGGGTTTGCAATATTTGTTACTTTGATTTGGTAAATAAAAAATATAATTTTAAATTAAATCATTTGTGATTGTGATTTGAACATGTAAAAAATTTACGTTTTTAAATCACAGATAATATTTTATTTTTTAAAAAATGTATAATTTTAAACTTAAACTGCGATTTTATCAAATCTTTAATTAAACTTTTAAAAATTACATTTCAAACCGCACATTTTAAAATTATTATTCTTAAATCGTACTTTTTAAAATAACAAACGCAAATGAACCCATCTTTATAAGTAAGAACCAAAAGCAAAGTAGGATTAGATTTCATCCTACCTAAATAGGATTATATATATATATATGGAGAGAGAGAGAGTGAGTTGTTTCTTTTGTTTAAGTTTACTAGTGGAAAATCAATTTAAATGCTCTAGAAAACTTATTTTATAAGGGAAAATATTCGTACACATGCACATCCTAATTGATATACCCACAAAACCTTATTTTGACTAGAAACTCAAAGAAGATTTGACAATAAAGAATTACAGCTCCTGTGATGCTGTAATTGTCTGAGCTTTTAGCCCACTTATTCCTATTTATCAAAAAAAAAAAAAAAAAAAAAGCTTAGAGGATAAAAAGCGAGTTGTGCCGAATATAAATAATTATTAATACGAAATGTCAACAACCGACCTTAGCTCAGTTGGTAGAGCGGAGGACTGTAGTTGGTTAAACTCCTGGCTGGTATCCTTAGGTCGCTGGTTCGAATCCGGCAGGTCGGATTTTTCTTCCCCCTTTTCCATTTTTTAAGACGAATACAAACAACATGAGGCCTCTTGTTAAAAAAATTTATTTTACTTAATATATATTGGGCTTTTTTTATATGGGATGGACCAGATGGACTGAAGAATTAATTCACAGGAAAAGACTCATTCCAATCCCTTAATTACTGCAAGCCACATATTCAAGTTTTGTTTTATACACGTCTCTCACGGCTTTGAAAATGGCCTTCTGAGAGAGACGGATAGAGGAAATTCCAAACCTCTTCCTCAGTTGTTCTCTTCAACTTGGTTTTAGAAGGATTTGTTTTGTAAAATTTTTAAAAGTTTTCTGTTTTGAAAAAGGCATAAACATAGACTCCTAACTATAATGATCTTTGCAAATCAAATAATTAACCAACACTTCATAATTACTTTATTAAAAGAACTAAACTTGAAACTCCATTAAAACATAAAAACAAATTAAAACAAACTCCAAAGAACCTGCTGGAATGATAGGACAAGTTAGCATCCTCGTCTCATTGTTAAAATCCAAAAACTACGAATATTGTATCTAAAATTTTCATACATCTAGGCAAAATTGAACATCAAAACATCAATATTAATTAATTACGAATATTAATCCCACATCTAGCTAGCTAGGTGGATTGATATGAAAGGGCTAGTGAGTTACTTTCATCTTGCTTGAAAAACAAAAACATGCACACTTTCAGGACACAAAGGGGAAAATTAAAAAAGAAGAAAAAAAAAAGCCAAGAACCTGCAGACTGCAGTACTCTCCAGACAGACATGGGAAAATAAAGTGATAGAAGTTTTGTCTCTTACAAAGACAATTATGTGCAATTTTCTCTTTGCCTTTCATGTGACCTTAGCTGCAGCCTACAGCTCCAGTACAAGTGGCCATGAAAGGTTACTCTCAAAATGCTGCCGATCGATTTTCCTTTTGTCTGATGCCCATTTACAGCCTTTTGCCAAAGAGAAAAAAGCAGCGTGCATGTTTGGTCACTGCCAGATGATCTGGACCACCCAAAATAAACCTCAATCCCCATTTCAGGCCATGTGCTCTCGAATTTACACTTCCAAATGCTTATTTGTTGACGTGACAGGTGAAAATCACTTGTTTTAAGACAATTTAGTCCACTCTCTTTCAATCCTCCAACCCATTTGGGAACCAAGCTGTGGCAAACACTGAGTTATGGCCCTTCCATGTGAGCACCAATATATCTTCTTCTTCCCTCTTCATCCCCCATCCACTAGCGTGTTCATCAAGCAACCCCTTCACTTCCTTAACAGTCTCTTCACAGAACGGAATGCTTAAGAAACCGGCGTTCTTACATCTCTGTGACAGTTTAACCCCGGACTCCAACCTCTCTATCCTTTGAAACCCTTCAAAACCAATGATGTTCTCAATTTTATGGCCAATATCAGATTCATATTCCATCCTTTGCCTACTGTCTTTGGGCAAGAAAGTTTCCAAGGAATCAAAGGGTATCCATAGGTAATTAAAGCAAGTGGCAATCCTCGATGTGAGGCTCGATCCACTCAGATCAGAATCTTCATCAACCACCACAATAATTTGAGGGTTAAGGTTTTTTATTATATTGAGGAAAGTGTCTCTCCCCTTTTCCTCATCAGACAAAAAGCGTAGCCAGTGTTGGCAATTTATCACCAGAGCCTCGTCATCCCTAAGATTTAGCAGGGAAGGATTCAGGTGTTCTTTAGGTGAGCTGTCGAAGACGTGGAATTCAAAAGGAACATCCTTAAACTTAGCGAAATTTGCTAACCTTAGGCCAACTTGTTCGGTTGATACATTAAGCAAGGGAGGGACAGGTGGCCTATAAGAGGGCACTGTGATCTTTAGCGAAGGAGGCCCTTCAGGCCTTTTTGCCAGAGCGTCTATGAGAGTAGGCCATTGCATACAATGTGTGATGCTAAAATCTATGATGTGAACTCTTGGGAACCCTTCGATTGCCTTCAAAATGGCACTATTTGACGCACAAAACCCAAACCGGTGCCAAGGGATTAGATCAACGTACCCGGCTAGCTCCGTCACCGACATCAACCTCCTTTGAATGGTGCTGCTGCTTCCGTTGAAATTCATCGATGTGGGATAAACCCTAGAGGCCCTTGAAATAAGTGCTCTCAAGAACCAAGAGGTGAGCCTTTGGTTGGGATCACCGACAGAAGAAGCGACGTTATTTAGCACCCACATAACCTGTTGAGCCAAAGTGACGTCGTTGCTCTCCAGGGCGCTGGCGCAGTGAAGTAGCAGCTTTTCCAAACAAGCTCCGTCGAGGCTTCCGAGACACCCGGTAAGCGCGCCGGAAAGAGGAGGATGATGGGTGTCGAAGAGAGTAGGGTTTTGTAGAGAAATAGACGTGGTTCCTCTCAGTTCGGCTTTCATGGCTTCGATTGATTAGTGAAAGAAGAGGAAAAAGAAAAAAATGAAATAAAAAAACAGTTAGGGTTTTGTTGCTTGGACTTGCATGGTCGTCTGGGAATTGAAAGGTCAGGGAAGATAGAGAGAAGAATGGTGAAGGAGGAATTATGTGACACGCGCCTGTTGCATATTGGTGGATGGGATATTTGAAGAGAACTATCTAGGGTTTTATGTAATTATATATATATAATTTGGAGGTTCAAGAAACATGAGATCTTGAGAGAAGGAAATCGATCTGCATGGCTTTTGTGTGTTTGATGCGTTTATGTGTTGAATAGAGAGAGAGAGAGAGAGAGAGAGAGAGAGAGAGAGAGAGAGAGAGACAGGGAGAGAGAGGTCCTAGTTTATTGATCTGGTAGGTACTTGAATCATATATATAGTAGAGAAAGGTCCCTGTTGAATGATTATCAAGTGATATGAAGCCAAAAATCTAGTTAAATGAACCTTGAGTTCGTACTAACTTGTAAACAAGACCTGGAGTTAGCAAGCAATTTTTTATTTTTTATTTATATATATATATATATTTCATCTTTTTTCTTTTATTTGGGAGGTTGGGGTTACCAATCTTTGGCTAGCTCAATTATATATATTCATAGCAATATTGGATGATATATGGAAGGTTATCGTCAACCTTAAGGTTAATTAGTATGACAAAAGGCAGAAAGGTTTTCGAAGTTCATCATCCTAGTAAATTTTGGAAATATTGATGTACATATATATATATATATGAAAATGAGGAATTATATTGTTTGCTTCACGGAGGAATTATAGACCTGATCTGAACTAAAAAGGAAGAAGAAAAAAAACAAATGAATGTTAATTAACCCATCTTCAAGTCACAACTTGACAAAAATCCAGAGTTTGAGCAGCACAGATGCCGAGTCAAGCCACTTTGTTTTAGAGATAAATATACCTGCACGTTTGATACTTAATTAATATTACTCAAGCTATCATTATTAAGAATCCATCACTGTTTAATTTGGCATGGCAAAGGGCTTTTCCCTTTTCCAAGTAAATTTGGCCGCTTGCTAATTACGTCTCATGCATGAGCCTCGATCATTTTCTCTAAACTACTGATTATGGCAGAGCGTAATGAGTAGGTTAAGAGAGCTGTCTTAGCCGGCCACTCCTTTGTCGAATTTGAGCTCATGAAATGCGATTTAAGACAAAACCCAATATTATTAGTTTAATAAATCTGGTTTTTTCATGGAGTTTTAGTGATTGATTGCTACCCATCATTCTTATCCTTCCACATACGTGATATTATAAATTTATAATATGAGAGATCGACTTGGTTGCTTGTGCAATGTGATGCCACAAGATAAGACAAAATAGACCTCTTCCCACGAGGAGGAATTAGGTAATCTATTTCACTAGAATGTCACCTCATGTATTGAATGAAGACCACAGAATATTTGCATATTTTAACCTTTAAATATTGTCTGCTTTCATCAATATCTTTCCACTCAAACGTTGTTTGGTTAGTATGGAATGGAATCGTGAGAAGTTGCACCAAGTTGGGAGAATAAGTGTGGTTTTAAAAATTTCAAAACTTTGTTCTTTTCCATGCAGTCTCAAATTCTAGAGAGAGAGAGAGAGAGAGAGAGAGAGAGAGAGAGGATTTAATAGGTCATTAGTTAGGGTTCTTTTGGCTTACTAGGCATGCATTGTGGTCGATATAAAAAGGGCAGCCTAAGCCTTATATATATATTATGAATATTACGAGCTCGATCTTGCTTCTAAGAGCAGATTTAATCGTGGGTTTGCAGTGACGGAGAGAGGGGGGGCCGGTGGGCCATGGCCCCCCTCAACTCTTAAGAGAAAAAAATAATAATAAAAAAAAATTAAGGTAAAACAAAAAAGAAAAATTAAATTAAGGTTTTTTTTTTTTTTTTTAGATGAATCAAATTAAGGTTTTTTTTTGTTTATTGGCCCCTAGCAAGATTTTTTTTTTCCTTGCCCCCTTCCCTTTTATCATCTCTTCAACTATTGTTAAAACTTTTTCCTTTAATATTTCACGGGTAGCAAGGGACATGCCTAAGAATCTAACAATAGAAAGATCTTTACAAAGTTGTAGAGACTGTGTTCAAAGTAAACGAAAAGAGTTTAGTAAAGTAGTGCATTGGAAGAAGACAAGTGTAAATTTGAGGAATCACAAGCTTAACCAAGCTCAATTTCCTAAGAATGTGTGGAAAAAATAACTAAGACCTTTTTTATTTTTTATTTTCTGAATCTTTGGACAGTGGTTTTCTTTATTTTTTATTTTTTTTTTTTTCTAAAAACTCTTTTTTACTTTTGCTTATTGATTTTTAATTTTAATGGAATAATAAAAATATCAAAACTAGGTTATGTTTAATTTACTTAAAATTTGCCTTTATATATATACTTTAATCCCTACTTAAGAAAAAAAATTATTTAGCCCCCTCCCATTAGAATGTCTGGCTTCGTCCCTGTGGGTTTGTCTTCGCTGCGAAATTACATGTTATAAGTTAGTTAATAATTGAAGTCTGAAGAAAAGTGATGTTTTGTGGCCTTGCTGGAAAAGAAATTGAGAAAGAAATACTTGAAAATGATTTATGTATATATTCTTCTAGCATTGCTAGAGTACTGCTAGTCGATCTTAAGAAAAAGAATACGAGAATAATAATTATAATAATAAATATATATGAAGCATAGCAATCTTGATTTGAACCATCAATATTGTTTATGGTAACATTTCTTTTTGAATAATTTTTTTACTGCAAAACTGTGGGCTTTGCTGCGTATAAGGACATGTCTCAGTCACTTTACCATGACAATGCGACGAAGAGATCTTGTGATAGGGATTCTACATATTCCGGTTCTAAACACTAAACAGGTTAAATGGAGATTTTTCTATGTTCGTGCAAGAGCCTTGTCTCCATGATCGTACATTAATCATACAGAATTTGTGCCATTAATGGAGTACCACAAGTAATGTATGTCGCTTGATTATGTCTATGGTTGGAGACAAAGGCAAAATGCATGATCCAAAACAAAACAAGCTCCAAAATTGTTGGTTCTCGCGCTGAGATTTGCAGGCCAATTGGGTAATCTAGTAAATCTAGCTAGCTAGTATGCCTTACTAGCGTGAATTATTGTTATAGGATCCGACTTTCCTGGGGTAGTTTTAAACTACCTAAAACTACCGCATGGCTGTTGTAGTGGAAAGTAGTACCGTTTTTTACAAAATGGTACCGTTTTCCACTTAAAATAATTTGCAAAACTTAAACTTAATAATAAAAAATTTATTAAAACTTAAAAATTATAAAAATAATAATAATTAAAAAACAAAAATATAAAAACCTAAAAAAACAAAAAGGGTGGCTAGCGTTGCCCAAGAGGGTGGCTCCCTTGGCCAATCTGGGGTAGATCGTCCACCCCAGTCGGCTTTGGGGGTGGTCCAGCCACCCCCAAAGCCGACTGGGGTGGTTCGTCCACCTCAGATATGCCTAGGGGGTGGCTCCAGTCACCCCCTTGGCCAAAAATGGGGAGGCCGGCCACCCCTTTGGGCAACGCCGGCCACCCCTTTTATTTTTTTAAATTTTTATATTTTTGGTTTTTAATTATTATTATTTTTATAATTTTTAAGTTTTAATAAAATTTTTATTATTAAGTTTAAGTTTTGCAAATTTTTTTAAGTGGAAAGCAGTACCGTTTTGTAGAAAACGGTACTGTTTTTCACTACAGCACCCATGTAGTAGTTTAAATTACTGCATGGAAGCCAGATCCGTTGTTATATAGTTTTAGTTAACCAATCCTCCATGCTTTGGCAACTTAAAAATACCAATTTTCATCTACTAAATGTTATGAAGAACTATAGTATATAAGTTTTGAAAAGATAAGGAGAGGGATTCCGTAAACCATCTTCCGGAGATGGAACCACATTAAGACTATAAGGCAACCATGGCCCACTGTTATTTCTCTTAAAACAATATTGTTAAATTAAAATATGTGCATTTTTTGTTTAACAGCTTGGCTTGACCCTTCATTGGCTTGGTCCCGTCAAGTGAGAAATCCTAGCCAGTTTCATCCCTGTCCAATTCCTTCTTTAAATTAATGTAGGGAAACTCTTAAAATGACCTTCAACAGATTTTCTAAGGATTCGATCCCTAAACTAACCTTGAACTACAGTGCTACTGAAGATTTCAGGTAGCTCTATAGCTTCCCTTATTGTTATTTTATTAAAAAAAAAAAAAAAAAACGCTTTATCTTTCTGCTCTCTTTCTCTAAGCACTTTCTCTTCCCCAAGCACAACACTCGATGCCAACACCAAGCACGACACTCGATGCCCAAACACGGCACTACGAAAGAAAGAAGGAAGGAAAAGGAAATCATAAAAATAAATAATAAATAATAATAAATGGTATATGAAAAGATAAAGAAAACTATTATGGATTGTATTTAAATAGGAAAGTAAAAAATAGCTTAATTAATTCCTTAAATTCAGGAGAAATATAAAGAAGTTGCTTACAGTCGATCTTTTGGTTTGCTAAAAAAAAAAAGAAAAAAAAATCATTTTTAGTGGCCCTTTGCCCCTTTTCTCTTGGTCGGTAGGCCAAGAAGTTATTAGACCGTCATTTATTTGGCTTATTTTTAGTTTCTTATAGTTTTATGAGTAATGCTACACATCATCCTCTTGTCTTCCTTTTGTCACCCTAAAATTGATGTGGCTCTTAAAATCACCATTAGATCAAAATCTAATGGTGATCTATCATAAATCCAATGGTAATTTTAAGAGCCACATCAATTTTAGGGTGATAAAAGGAGGACAAGGGGATGATGTGTAGTATTACTCTAGTTTTATTTGGTACTATATCTACTGTACTAGAGAGTTTGTTGGAGTCTCCCACCACCCGGCTATGTATCTCCATTTTATTTAAGATTAATGCAATATGTAAGACTTCTATCTCTTCTTATTTTTTAAATTTGATGTAACTTTTAAAATTATTATTGAATTTAAAATGAGTTATTATTGAATTTTAATCTAATGATGATTTTAAAAACCACATCATATTTAAGGAAACAGAAGGGATATAAGAGTCTTACATATATCATTACTCTTTATTTCCTTTATGAAACTTAATCTTGCCCATAAATTAAAATCTAAAAAAAGAAAACTTAGTTATATGTTGTGAAAATATATTTGAAACACGTACAGATTATATGTTGATATGGTTAGAGTTTACATAAAACACAAAGAATAATTTCAAAACTTAAAACTAGAAATTGTTATAGGAATAATATCTCATAATTCCCTAACCAAATAATCCTAAAGATTCCAGCATATCAACTAATCTACTCTAATTTAAATAAGACAGTACTCAGGCCATGAAGAAACTTACCTTAAATATATCTCCAACGTACCATATGTCCCCAAATACATAATAATTTGCAAATTTAGCATATGTTTGTCTCATAAAAACTATGTTATTGCCACAAGAAACAAAATACTAATAATGAAGAATATGGCAACAATATTCTAAACAGTCACACACACAAAAAAAAAAAAAAAAAAGAAGAAGATCTACTGTTAATTAGAGCCCACAGGGAACAAGCAAAATTGTTACAAATACCAGGCAAAAAAAAAAAAATTGTTACAAATAAGCATAATATTTGACTAAGGGTACGCTTGAGATTGCGATTTCGTAGACAATAAGTGCGATTTTAAATCAAATCGCAGAATATAAATCGTTAGAAAACCGCGTTTTAAAAAATTGCGATTTGAAAACGCAAAAAAAAAAAAAAAAAATCTACTTTTTCAAATCGCAGGTATGAGGGTTTTTTTTAAACCGCATAATTTTAAAGGTAAGTTTGAGATTTTAAAGGTTAAACTGTGATTTTGTCAAACACTTAATTGCGTTTTTAAAAATCACTTTTTTAAATCACACATTTTAAAATCGTTATTTTAAATCATACATTTTGAAATCGCAAACCTAAGCAGACCTTAAACCCATCTAATTAACTACTAAAATTAATTAATAATTAAATTGCACTGCAACAGAAACTAAGATTAAGCATAGACCCCTTAAACTGATTGGGTACATGACAACCAAAAGGTATTGCCTAGAGCATATATACAATGAAGACGAAATGAAAAAAAGAAAGTCCATCTTACTGCTGCAAAGTGGAAACCTAATGATCGAGAGTGGGATTGAAATTCTGTGTAATTGTCTTTTTATATTGTTTATAATTTAGACAAATAATTGTGAGATGATCCTTGTAGAGCCCACTTAACTAACAGGTGTTCAAGCAGGTAGGCTCCATAGAAGGTCATCACAATAGCCCGTCTAGAGGTACGAGAGAGCGGTAAAAAATGGTTTACGCAAATGATCAGAAGCGTATGTAACCCATTTCATGCCACATTGATGTTATTTTCCTTAGTGAACTAAAAATATTTTTCAGGTTTACCAATATTCACGATGTGCCAAACACTCATAAATAAGAAAAATATTTTCTAAAAAATATTTTAAGTCGAAACAAATAGACCTTATGCTCCGTTTGTTTCGGCGTAAAATGATTTTGGCATTTTTCGGTGTTTGTTGGGAGGCGAAAATAATAGTCAACCAAAAAATGATTTCCGTTTGACCAAAAATGTTTAGTACGTAAATTTCAAAAAATGATCATTTACACTTTTTAAAAGTGTAAATTATTTTTCCCTGACGGTAGACGAATTCGACCATCTTTTAAACGACGCAGTCGGTCTTTACGTTCAAGTAGTCGACTACCACCAAAATCTGGCTGGTGCTGGAACCCAACAACGTCCGGTCACTATCGCTGGATTTTGATGACTGGATTCCGGCCACCTTCACCGGAATTTGATCAGCCCAGATTCCTGCCATCTAGCAGGGATTTGGCCAAAACTACTGGATTCCAACCAGAACAATCGGCTTCTGGCCTATTGGCCGAGATCCGACCGTTCTATGTCGGATTCCCGATTCCGACAGTCCTAGCTGGAATTTGGCCAACCTAGATTCCGACGAAATTGTTTGGATTCTGGCCTTTATCCCAGAATCCGGCAACAGTAGCCAAAATCCGGTAAAAGTGGCCGGAATCCTGTCAGTCAGTGACGGAATCTCGTTACCGGGGATTTTTATATTATTTTACATTAATATTTCTATATTGATGAATAAAAATTGATTTTTATAAGTTAATATGATTGAATGAAAATATAAAAAATATTTCTGATTTTTCGTACGCGCCAAACACTGAAAAATGACTTCTCTGAAACTATTTTATGACAAAAATCATTTTACGTCTAAATAAATGGAGTAAAAGTGTAAAGTTATAACAATCTACTAGTTCAACCAATCAAAAGAAAAATGAATTAAAATGTACGTCATGCTTTATGCTTTTTTCCAAACAGATCAAAAGCATGAAAAGAACAAGACCCAAAACGCTTGAACTCTTCTTTATTTTCTTGAGGGGCTAAGTAAAGCAGATATTAGTGCATCTATTTGCCTTGTTAGAGATAATTCAGCTCGATTGTGACAGCACCCAGATATGCCACATGAATTAGCATTGAATTAATTATTTGTTTAATTACTTAATTCATTTGATACATTAAAAAAATTGGCTAAGCATAATGATTTTCACCCAAATTAACTAATTTGAATCCAAAATCGCATCAATATGTATCCCTTTGTCGTTGATAATATAATGGAGAGGTAAAAAAAAGAAAGTTCTTCTATACCTGTTTCATTAAGCAATGGTCAATAGTAGTTTCTATAATTAATTTCTTTACTATTACGCCAGCGTCAACCAAATTTAATTATTTAATATATGCTGATATGGTAGTCCACGTAACACTGACATGTCAGCCACAATCAAATTTAATTATTTAGTGACTTACGTGACCGGTAAGCGATACATGAATTGTTATCTCATTTTGTAAGGGATTTACAATAATAGTTGTAGTATTCCCACTCATTTAATATTGGGATTTTTTTTTTTAATATAAGTAAGATAATTATTGTTATTTATCTAGCTTTATCTTCCAACAAAAGATGAAAAAAAAAATGAAAAAAAAAAAAAAAAAGAGAGAAGGGAAAGGAAAGGAAAGGAAATGAGGAGGAAAAAGAAACACATACGGTGTCATGAGAGAGTCAAAGGAAGCAGTGAATTTTTAATATCGGGATTCACGTATTTTTTCAATGTTCAAGATCTAATTTTATTTTTTCTTTCTTATAAAACACTTAAAACTAAATCTTGACCATTAAAAAAACTATGGCAGTTATACCGTAGTTTTTTTACGTCACAGCCAAATTCATTTTTCTATATATATTTTTTAATGAGCAGCAGTAATCTGATGGGCTTAATCCACGAAGATCTATCTCTTCTTTATCCAATAGCTGGGCTAAATGAACGGTACTCTGAATGGAATATGGCCCCATTAACTCTAAATAAGCCTATCCAGTTAACATAGCGAAATCCTAATCTACAAAATCGGCCCAATTTCGGCCCAATTAAATCTGAAGTAGAAAGTGTATGATTGTTGAGGTTCCACGTTGTGAATATGATGTTACCTTATTTAAAAAATGTGGAAAGTATACAGTATCTTTTTCGATCTATCACTCAATTGTTAATATCTTTATAAACTATTAAGGGTTCGTTTGGGTTCAAAAAGTACGATTTTAAATAACGATTTTAAAATGTGCGATTTGAAAAAAATGATTTTTATAAACGCAATTAAGCGTTTGGCAAAATCGCAGTTTAGCCTTTAAAATTATGCGTTTTCAAAAAAGAATCAGAACATGCGATTTGAAAAAGCAGATTTTCTGTATTTTCAAATCGAAATTTTTAAAAACGTAGTTCCCAAACGATTTATATTTTGCGATTTGGTTTAAAATCGCACTTATTGTCTACGAAATCGCAATCCCAAACGTACCCTAATTATGTCAATGTCCCCCCTCAAACTACCAAATCATGTTAATGTCCCACCTCAAACCAACAAAAAGACAAAAATGACCATAAAATTTTTTTAATAAGACAAAAATGTCCTTATAAATTCGAAAAATAAAACTAAAAAAATTAAAACTTAAAATAAATTTTTAAAAAATAAATTAAAAAAATTAAGGAAAAAAAACGAAAAAAGATGGATTCTTTTATAAAAAAAAAAACGAAAAAATAATTGAAAATTATTAAAAATAAAAAAAAAAACAAACCAAAAAAAAAAAAAACAGTTTTTTTTTTTTTTGTGTAACTTTTTGTTATTTTATATATTTTTTTCAATTTTAATAATTTTATAAATGATATTTTTGTCATTAGGGGAGAAATTGACATTTTTCGATAATTTAATGGGGGAGATTGACACAATTGATAGTTTGGGAGGACATTGACAAATGAGGTGGTAGTTTGAAGGGTTATGTGTACTTTTCCCTTAAAAAATTTAATGAAAAATTTAAAATCAATCTATGTGATTGACTTAATTTATAAATTGCTACATATGGTATGCGAAAATAACAATTTACCCTCTGAAGTCAATTTTCGTCCACTAACTTAACAGAATTCGTTTGTTTGTCACTCCTAGTCTTTGGGGTGGCTCGCAGGCCACGGGCGACCTCCCTGGGTTAGGGGTGACCCGAACACCCACCCCCAGCTAGATCTGGGGGTGGCCGGCACCAGTCCCGTCTTTTTCTTCTTCCTTTTTTTTTAAAAAAAAAAAAGAAAAAAAAGAAATCATTTTTTTAGTTTTAATATATTAATATATTTATGTTTTTAATTCAAGAGTGACACTTGTTTCGCTTTTATTGGGCCTGATGTGGCAACCAAATAGATTTTGTTAAATTAGTAGACTTAAATAGACTTTAGGGAGTACGTTATTATTTTTACCTATCACAAAGACTTCTGAATTAATTTTTATACCACAAAGAATGATTTGTAAAATAGGCCAACCATGTGGACGGATTTTGCATTTTTTCTAAATTTTTTAAATAACGTGACACCATATAATACAACAAAACAAAATAAAATTTAGATTGTAACCAAAAAGTAGGGGTGTAATCTAGATGAGCCTAGTCAAGGTTTGAGATTTCAAGACTGGCTCGTTTATAAGTCGAGCTTAAATAGTCGAACTCGAATTCAAGCTAAGCTATAAAATGCGTGTTCAAGCTCAGTTCGTTTAAAACTTGGGCGAACTTGAGCCCAAACTCGTTAAGAATGACATTCGAGCCGAGCCGAGATGGGTTATTCAATAAGCTCGGCTCAACTAGAGCTCGAGGTAGGCTATTAAATTTTTCAATGTGTGATCAAAGCGAAATTTAAGCCCGAATTTGTGAACAACCAACATACTAACTATTAATAACTTTATATGTTAGTTTAACATACTAAATACTATTATCAAAGTCTTATAATTAATATGTAATACAATATTTACTTACTTAGTATACACTATGCTTATTGTGTGTGTGTGTGTATTTATTAAAAAATGACCTATAAAATATAGTTAACTACTATATATATATATATATATCGAGTAACATATAGTTAATTACATTTACTTAGTATATGTTAATAAATTAGATAATATGTTAGTTTATGAACTAACTAGTTAACGTAAACATATAGTTAATTACATTTACTTAGTATATGTTAATAAATTAGATAATATGTTAGTTTATGAACTAACTAGTTAGTACGTTAACTAATACACACACATATAAATATTAAGTAATATATATAATATATATTACTTTACTAATATACATACTTAAATTTATATAACTCATTTTTAGTAATATATAAGAGATATGAACGAGCTAACGAGTCAGACTAATGAGCCGGGCAAGCGATCCAATAAAACTTTAAATGAGCTAAGCTCGCGAGACCCTATCGAGTTTTGTCGAGCGAATCGGGTATGTATCACTTACTAATCAAGCGAGTTTCTACAATAACAAGCGAGTTTCTACAGTATCGAGCTCGAGTTCAAATCGGACTAAACTTAACAAGTATCGAACGGATTGTCGAACGGACTGATTTATTTACATCCCTAACCAAAAGTGTATATATAATGGAATTTCTCTATCATTTCGCTGTGATAATTATTCTGCTTCTGTTGTTTAATCATGCCCAAGTAATCAGCGCTTAATAATGGTATCTTGCCCAAGTAATCGGTGCTTAATAATGGAAGTGATGATGATAAGGGTAATTAACCAATACATGCTTAGCCAATGGAGAACAGATTAGAATAAGGTGCTTCTCTTATCAAGGCAATCGTGGGAATTGACCATAAAACGACCCTTCTCTCTCTTTCTTTTTTCCAACCGGATAAGTTGTGATAATGGAAATCTGCAATTAGGTCAAGACTCAAAAGAGTCATGATTTCAAGATTCTTTTTTTTTTGTCAACTGATAAATGAGATTAGGATCCTCTCAAATTATTTATCCGAATTTAAGAAAATTCGGACAGGTAATTATGAGAGACAAGTTATAAGACCCACATGACCAAATAAAAATTGGGCAGCTCAACCACTTATCCGGTCAGGTAGGTCCCATAAGTAATCTCTTACAATCACATGTCTAAATTCTCTCAAATTTAAACAAATAATTTAAAAAGATCCGGATCCACATAAATTGCACGCTAGAAAATGGGACTTCCAAACATCTCTTTCATGTAAAAGTTAAATTCAAGAGCTTTTTTTCTTAATATATAGAGAGGGAGAGATGCCACTTACCTAAAAGAGTCACTTATCTACAAAATGATTGATTATAAGAAACTAAAGGTTGAAATTTCTCAATATATTTGTGATGGAGACCTGGAAGTTCAGTAGAAAAGAAATTAATTGCTTTAATTTGTTTTAGTATTCAGTTAGAGTCTATCATTTTAGTTAGGGAAAAATACTCTTTTAATTTTGAGAAATGCTCTTTTTAGTGTCATTCTGGTGTCATTCTATACTGACATGATATCCTGTTTTTAGTAAAGAAAAATTACGGTTTGATTTCTCTCTTCTGTTTTTATTAAAAAATACAGGGTACCGTGTCAGCATATAAGAACCCCGTAATAACACTAAAAGAAGTTCTAACATTCCTCTTTAATTTTAGTTTTTAACAATTTTAAGAGTATTTTGAAGAAGAAAATACAAAATAGGTCACATATATATGGGGCATCTAACCTATTTTCCCTATTTTGACGAGAAATGCTAAATGGAGTGTTTAACTTGATATGTGGGGGTAGTATATGGGCCCAATGTCACTTTTTAAAGTCTAAAACTGTTGATTGAAATGTGATAATAATTCAGTGATTTAAAGTATATTTTTTCCAAACTAAAATTAGCAACAAACCAATCTAATAAAGTAACATGTGAGAAGCACATGTTTCTTATTGATGCAATTAAAAAAATATGTAAGAATTATATGCTATTAAAAAAACATGTGTTTCTCATATGTTGGGAGATATTTGACAATTTATTAGACTGATTTGTAGGGATTAACTACAAACCAATTTGTAACTAATTTTGTCCACATCCTTGTAAAATGTGACGCGTGACTCCTCTAGATCGATAGTGGTGAGAGGCCGCTATCATCTTTGCCAAAAGTTCGTGAGACTTGGGCTTTAAGGTAAAGCTTAATTCTTTTTTCATTTTTTTTTTTTTTTTTTTGGGTCTTAGGCATCAAAGTGAGACTCCCTTCCTATTCCTATTAGCGAGGCATCAAGATCCTCTTCAGTTGAAAATCAACTGGAGAGGATCCCGGTACATTAGTGAGACGCTAGTATCTTTCTTATGTAAGATTGGTGTCACTATAATTTTTGTGGTGTGAAATTATAAAAATGTCCTTGTGTATAAAGGACTGACTCATCTCCAGTTTCTCTCAACTGGAGAAGATTCTGGTCCATTAGTGAGACGCCGGCATCTTTCTTACGTAAGATTGGTGTGACTCTGATTTTTACAAAGTTGTTTCTTTTTTCTTTCTCTTTCCTAAGCCAATGGGAAAATGGTTATAAAATGTAAAGTTATTTCTTTAAATGTTGTCTTTATTTAGTTAGTCCTGAGCCATCAATTTGGATTTGTGAATTGTGACACTACATAACCCCATCTCTCCCGAACCTTCTATTGGTTGTCTCCACAAATTGCCTCTCGCTCAAGCCTTCCAAAATCCCCACAACCAAAATAATTTAATCACTCGAAAGCAACTCGACATTGGACAATTTCAACCTCATCACCCTCTTGTCATACATTCACTAATCATCTTATTTTTCAATGCGATATGTATGGCAGGCAGGGGCTACATTGGAACAAACTTTTTCTCCAAACTCCGTTAAAATAATTTTCTTCAATCCAATCTACGCAATTAATGTGTTAAAAAATGTACGTGATTCTCACATACAATTTTTTTCCTTTTTTTTAAAAAAAAAAAAATTTACATGTGATCAAGTGTACTGAATTAGGAGAAATTCCTCCAATAACTTTGTTCACTATGTATATTATTATTTTCTATTCAATACAAGGAAGGGGCACATCAGTAATTATGATAATATATATATCATGAGAGATTATATATAGGAATCTATTTTGTGATAGTGTGCTGATTTTTCTCCTTGTTGGGAGGAGAAAAATCAGCCATTACTTCAACAGCTTTGATTGAAAGAGCCCTTGATCTAGTCTATAAATAAACAGTTTGTATACTCCGTCAGTAAGTCATTTAGTAGGCACAGATCATAAAAACCACTTTACTTTTTATTTTTTATTTTTTTTAGAATCTTGGATGATTGCTAACAAGGTTTCATCAGATTTGTTTGAGCAAAGCATGGCTAGCCGGAGCTATTTATATAATCAAATCATTCTATTGCTTATTTACATTATTAAATTAGTATTTGATTTATATTAAGCTAACAAAACAATGCATAAAAAGAAACCAAATAACAATCGGGAATGAGTCAAATGAATAAATGACCGGGCTCATTGAAAGGGCCGCTAGAAAAGGTGGTTCGAGAAGGCAAACTAAAAACGACATAAGAAAGGAGACGAATCTCGAAAGGTCGTCCCTCAACCCTTCTTCATCACTACATTTTGAGACACTATATATATCAATGTCTCCCTGTACTTTGTGCAACTGCTCTTGCAATTTTCATGATATGAGACAATTTGGAACCGCCACATTCATTGGCTTCGCTTGAGAATTTTGTTTTCTTTAGAGCTTTCATTGTCTGGAAGAATTTTGTGGACGAGGATGATTAGAGCCACAACTGCCATAGTGCAAAAATGTGACAGATGATACTCCCTTATTGTAGCAACATTTGTGGTCGTGGCATTTTCCCTCGGTAGTGCGTCATTTGATAGATTTTTTTTTTTTTGTTGCTGTTGTTCATTTAATCTAGATTTTTCTAGTCATGTGTTTTGGCCTTGAATTCTATGAACACAGAGAAGGGAACTAAAGATTGAGATGGCTGGACAAGGGCCCCCCAAAAAAATAATGCTTCTGAAGGATATTAGTGACAATTAATTGGGATGTGGGGTACAGATATTAATTGAAACAAGCACCCTGGATCATTTTTGGCCATGAAGGAAAAGGACTAGTCAAAGTAATATCTGGATACAGTAATTTTGCCCCAAAAAAAAATTCACAGAATATTGGAACATTCATGAATTATTTGTTAAAAAAAAAAAAAAAAAAAAAAACCGAATCACAATTATCTTCATTTCAAATGAAATAAATAAATATTTTTATCCCAGAGGATGTGATCTAATGACATTCGGGTTGTATCAATAAAGGGTTAGATTTCAAAGTCGAATCTCGCAATGAAAAGCACTTAAAGTTATTGGCTTAGGTAGTCTTCGATGGGGCTAGTGTGACTTGATCAGTTTTGAGAAAGTATATGCAATTCCAACCGTTTAGCCCCCTCCATAGCGATGCCTAATGAACAAGTGCTATCATAGTCATGCCCAGCCATAATAGTCACTTTGATCATCCCGTCTAGCCCTTTCGATTAGGAAAAAAAAAAGATTTATTTTGTTTTATTCAGATTAGATTTCGCAGGATCCTATTTCGAAAAATCTCATGCAAACTTGATCACAAAATTATTAATACATTTTTATTATAATGGCCGGCCATGAACAATTTGCACATGTTTTTAAGGCGAAGCATGGCAAGTGCCTCTGAAAAGATTAGAGGCAATACCTTGGAACAAAATGATACTTTAATTTATCGCCTAGAATTTCAATGATACCAATTAGTATTGCAACTTTGGATCGTGAAAATCATTTTCAATGCCCTTAGGATCTAATCTAAGGGCCTTAGATTAGATCCATGAACATTAACTTTTAATTGATTCATAGATGCCTTAATTTGACGATAAGGCATGCAGCATCTATCTTATAGTTTTTTCAACGATTTATATTTGATTTTAAATTTACCATAAAAAAATAGAGAAAAAATAAAATAAAATTTGAACTTTTGAAAAATTATAAGAGGTGTTGTAGTTTTTTTTTTTTTTTTACCTCACATTATTCAAATCCCTATAATCAAATGCATGTAGATCATGGATTTGTGTCCAATTTGTACTTCATTAGAAATTATTTAACTTGCAACAATAAAATCTCACGAGTATTTTTAGGGTTATAATAACTTTTATTAGAAGTCTTTTCTTATGAATTAAAAAAAAAAAAAAAGTCTTTTATTAGGTTATAGTAATAATTAATTATTACCTATTTGTTCACGTACGATGATAAATGTAGTCACCGCCCGGCCTGGCGCCATTAGGTTGTACGGCATTACCATTATATATATACTGTATATTTAATGGTTTTTGGGGGCAATGATTTGGCTTTACCAGCTCAGCTAGCTGGTTAGGATAAAGTTTAAGTCTTTTTTTTCTTTTTTCTTTTTTTCTTTTTTTTTTCTTCTTTTTTTTAACATATCTACACAATTGGTGGAGAAAAGATTCGAACTAGTGACCTCCGATTCGTGAGACATAGTCTCTAACCTCGAACTAATGACCTTCACTTTTTGAGATATAATCTCTAACCGATTGAACTACCCCTTGAAGACAGTTTAAGCTAGAGTCAAACAAATATACAAATATTCAATAATAATAATAATTAGTAATCAAATTATTTAATTATGGCAGACAGAATATTCCTTTTGATTCATCCTTTGATTCCTTTGCTACACATGTCCGTCCATTTGCAAGAGGCCGGACACAATAGGGACGCTTGAAAGCTTTATGAATAATAAAGTCAGTATTTGTCGGGATTAGTTTTGGTCAACTACTTAAATAGATGCAAAAGCCTAATCTAATGGAGCACATTTAATTGCTTATGCTATAAAATTTATTTAAAATTATTATTTTTTTGCTAAGCAATATTAAAACCTACCCCATATCCCGGCATTTCCTGAAATTTTTTTATTTTTTATTTTTTTGGTCGGGAAGATTGTTATATATAGTTTGATTGAGTTGGATTCGGGTTATACGCCATAGTTTTTGGTCCACATTCAATTTTATTTTTTTTTATTAGAAATAAAGAAATTAAATCTAGACGGTTAAAAAAACTAATAAATTATGAAGATTTTGAATATGTTTTAGGTTAATTTTTAGCGTTTTGAGATTTTTTTTTTTTATATGTCCACACAAGAGGGAGAAAAGAGAAGGGGGAGGGGGAGGGAGGATTCGAACTAGTGTGTTTTGAGATGTTTTGAGCCTGTTTAAGTGGATTTTTTTAAAACCATGGTATTTTAGATGAAATCCATAGATTGATTTCACATTTCAGCTTAAATATAACAAAGAAAATACAAACACCTCATATGTGCAATTGAGTATTAAACATCAAAATAAAGTCATTTTGATGAACCTAGTTGTTAAATTCACCAAAATAACGTTGTTTTGGTGTTTTATATATATATATATATATATATATAGTTATTAACCGCGTTTGTTTACATTAAAATTGATATATGCATATATATATTTAATAATTTTTAGTAATCACATTCACATCTATATATATAGATAACAAAAACTCTGCAAAAATATAGTCACATGCTATGAGGTTACTTAGTCATAGATACAAACTAAATTCCTACAATAAAGTGTTTTGTTTGTATCTATGGCTTTCATCTTTCGTCAACTCATGTACAAAAATAACTAAAGAGTTCCGAACTGACTAGATCTAAGACAATGGTAGCTAAATATCCTAAAAATTCATTTAAACCAATCGTGATAAATAACCTTTCATATCGAACTATCCAGGTCGTGAGAGATAACCCCTCATACCTAACTAACCTTCATCTCATATATAGATCGCCTATGATAGCAGATTTAAAGAGAGGAAAAAAAAAACTCTTATTTAAAACAAAAACACAACCAGCAATCAGCAGTAGCGGTCAAGGAGAAAATGAATTGCACAGTATAGAGGTAAATGAACGGATGCATAACGAAAATGTTAAAATTGCTGATATGGTCGGAAAACACTTACAAACTAAAGAAAAAATCAGAATAAAAAGAAGAGTGTAGGCCAAGTGCCATGGATAAAAAATTAAAAAATAAAAATAAAAAAAAATCTATTTTCTAAGGAATAAAATTTAGGGCTTCTCTCCCAAATAACGGTTAGTTAGTATGATTAACTGCCGGCTTCAACAACCTTAATTGGAACCTTCATGTTACGACTCCCGATCTACCTGCTACACATAAATGTAGGGCTGGAAGTATTAGAAAAGCCAAATTAAATCGCTGTCAGACTTATTGCTGTCTGTCTAATGTCTACTACTCGCTCCCACAAGTTTTGTCAAACTTCATTGCATAAAATATTCGATTCCACGTGCTTCATATTACGTTGCTATCACTCAATTTAATAAAAATATATATATATATATACACACACACACACACAAGTTTACCTTGTGCATGTGCGTTCAAAAGTCTTATTTTTAAATTAATAGGATTTTTTAAAAAAAAAAAAAAAAAAAAAAAAAATTAGAAACAGAAGTAGAATGATCCAATTGAAATAGTATGAATCATAACGAGGGAATCTGTTATCTGTCTTTGTGTGGTACCCTAACAATGGCCGGCACTCACATTGTTTCAAAGAGTTGGGTGTCGTGAAAGATCCCCCCTTTTTTTAAGGGCTTATTAAGAGAGATTCACAAAGATTCAATGTTGGACCCATTGTATATATCCACTCTTTAGATGACTACATTCTTTTAAGGATTTAAAGTTTTAATTTATCTAATCTAGTTTGGAGAAAAATATGTGGAACACCCTTGTTTAATCAATAGTAGGTTACAAAAATTTTGGAGGAGTTGTTGAAAACAACCAACTTATATATAGTCAATTGGTTTGATCAGTTAATTCATAATTAAAAACAATTGAATTAAATTAAATGCTGCAAATTAAATAATTTTATTAATTTGTGATTGCTAAAACAAATTAAACCTCTTTCTATTCCTCGTTATTCACAAATCACACTTTTAGTATGCAAATACTTATAATTATAATAATTACACATAAATACAAACAATAAAAGTTTATCCTTAAGAATATCAGGCAAGATTTACTAATGGATAAGGTTAAAATTTTGTATTATGATCTTCTACAATTGGAGATTCCTATAATTGGGCAGGTGGACTCTTGCTCGGATAAGATGGGATAATGATCTCTAACAATTTTTTTCCCAAATTGCTACTAATTTCTGCAAGAGAAATGATTGTTACAATTTTTGTATAATTTTAACAACTTTTTTTCAAATTAACCATTGAATCTGTTTTTCTACATGTGGATCTTAAATATCAAATGGTTGATCTTAAAAGAAGTTGTTAGAGTATGCAAAAATTGTACGAAAATTATAAACGTATCATATCTTATACATAAGATAGAGCCAAGTTATATATATATGAGACCCAACTATTCAAGTAAATAGTCGAACATATATTTTGAAATTTATTTGAACAAGTGAGTTCTATATGGACTGTATTAGAGTGTATGTACTGTCTAAATTATTAGAGATTCCAATCCAATAGGCCCGCTCACCGTGCCGGACAATTTATGGGAATATATATATTTTATTTTATTTTATTATAAACTAAATAAAAGAATAGAAATAGTATTTAACGCATAGAAAGGGTTATTGCAAACTTTTCATTGGGGGATAAGGACAAACCCAGCAATACACAGAAACAAACTTAGATCACGTACCAGTACCACACATACAAAACCCTATATATACGTAACTCTCGCTCCTCCAAGTTTCCAAAACGTTTCAACCAGTTTTCACAACCCAAAAAATCAATGAAGTTCTTCTTCCGGTCATGTTACCGTCCCAAATGCTCCCCTTCGCCGCCGCACGAGGAAGCCAACGCCGACGCCAACACCGACACCCATGTGTCGGCGTCGCTCATCGTGCCTTCTTCCAGGCGCAACAGGCTCAGTAGTTCTGCTTCCAAGTCTAAGTCTGCGGCTGCGGCTGCGGCGGCTAAGCATTGGAGGCCACGGCTTTCGATGATATCAGAGGACAACGCCGGTTACGCCGCTAAGGTCTTCGACAAAAACTGCGCCGCACGGGTTTCCGACAAGAAATCCTCTAGCAAACCCAGATCGTTTGGCAATTCCCGCAGTATCGCCGACCTGGACGAATATTCCTGCAGGTTTTGAATTTTACGACGGCAGTTGTTAGTTTGTTAACATTAATTGTATGATGATATTGTTGCTGATTTGTTTTGTTTGTTTCCAGGAACAATTCCGCACCGATTGTCTTTCCAGCATTCTCACCGACCCCGTTTATGTTTTGAGTTCCATGGCTGCTGCAGGTTGCTGTTCTTTTGTTTTGTTTTGTTTTGTTTTTCGTCCAAAAGTGTTGTTATTCTTATCGACTATTTTTCTGTAATCTTAGCATATACTTCAACTTTTGTCCCAACTCATGTCTACTGCTTGCTTATTGATCAAGGACAAAGTTTGAATTCCGCCTATGCAGATTAAACCAACCGATACTTGTCTTTAGAGCATGTGATTTTCGCGAATATAAATTTTCCGCTTCTTCAATGGGAAGCCCAAATACTACTATAGGGTAAAGTCTTCGCCTGATGCATAGGTTGGGACGATTTCTGCAATAAAGGAGTTATGGGAATTTCAGGTATTAATTTCATGGTGATCAGAGAAAATCAATTGATACCACACAAATTAGGGCTATGAATTTCACCTTTCTTTTGCTTTTTATTTTTATGCTGTACGTTGTCACTCTCACAGCCACAGGATTTTACCACAGGACTAAAGGAAAAACTAAAAAGAAAAGATTTAGACATCCTAAAAGTTGATGATATTTAGACCTGAGCTTGCAACTGCTCTTCGTATTTCATGGTGTAAAAATCCACAAACTCATGGAGTCTATCCGATCAAAATTATTATAACATGTCACATATGTTTTGCAACGATAATGGCAATTTAGTAGTTGTGCAAAATCAGGAGCACTGCTGTTTTGCACTTCCCTTTGTAAAAGCCATGCTCTTGTTTTCAAGCCGATTAAGATCGATCGCCTCTTACAATTGGCCGTCTGAATTAAAGTAATCTACGCATTAAAGTATTACAATTGGAGTAATTTGGAAACCAATTGTAGGAATTTTGCTCCTTTCAAGCCTCCGTACTAATGTTAAAGTACTACAATAACAGCCATACTTAAGTAATGCTAATTAGTAAACTGTGTTAAACGATTGCCATACACATGATTGTCCAAACTTGAGTTACGCTTATTAGTAAACTATTATATGATTGTCATACGTACACATGATAATGTGGCAATGAAAATCAGCCATTAGATCGGTACTAGTAAAAATAAAAATAAAAATTACTCATTTTCACTCTCATGTTATTTTTATTATATAAAAATTGAGCAATTTACTAAATAATATTACACGAACTTATCAAAATTTCTCGAGAATCTAGCCGGTAACAACTGATGTGATGCTTTGTGCCAAATGAGGCATATTGGAATTGATCTGTCAGTCGTGAGAAAGGTATCTGGTTACTACCTGCCATGCCCCTTTGACCAGGTATCATGGGATCAGAAGACTTGGGCCAGCTCTAAAGCAGAAGCTGCTTTGGCATGGCGGATCCCTGACGCATCTGGTGATGCGGGTTTTGGTACTTTCAATAGCCTTGCGCCAACTATAAGGTTCAGTTTGTCAATCTTGTTGCTGCTGCAGCTTCTCAGCATTATTGCTACTCCTCCAGTACTCTTTCTACCGGTTAAGTTTCTAGCTTACTTCGAACATCAGATTTACGCATTAACGATCTTTCCTCTGATAGTCATCACTCCAAATCCTCCTCTCTCAAGGGCAACATTTTCAGATCTTTAACCGTGTCCAGCCGTTAGAACTGAACGATCCGGCAATGATTCAATCTCGTGATGGTTGACCCCCTTTACTTACAATTTATATACATCTTCATTATCCACAGCATATTGTACGACCTCGTTCGTTTAAGGATCCATACATCTATAAACAATATGGTGTGATTTGCAGCCACACGAAAAACAAGATGTGTTAGCTTGAGTTTTTCACCATAATTGTTTTTTTTTTTTTTTTAATTTTTATGCTGTGTGTATATGTGATTGGAAAAAAAAAAATGAGGCCATATATAGTGGTGCATAATTGAGATAATGGTCAAAGATTGATGCTGCATCAGTTTCCATATTCCAAACCCAACCCTATATCATCAATTTTGGTGATAGTTCCCAACAGACCAAAAGGATGAACAGGTTTTACTTTTGGGTACTCTTAGACTAAAACCATGCACCAGAAAGAGATGATCGTGGAAGAGCCACTAACTGTTAGGAAAATGATTCACATCAAGATTGCGTATCGCAATGTCATCGATACTACATTCTTTGTGAGAACCTAAGCAAAAGAATGTACCATTATAAGATGAAATCAAATAGCAGCTTACAAAACCCATTAAAAGTAAAATCCTTCTTTTCTTTTCTTTTCTTTATTTATTTATTTTTTATTTTCTACCTTTTCTTTATTGGCAAAGTCAGAGGGTAAGGTAGAGTAGCCACCTTTTAAACTAAGTTTAGAATGTAGAGTTTCCACTTTACCTGACTCTGAGAACCCATCTTAGAGAAATGGGCATAAATACTCAAAATGGAGGACGGGAAAGCAAATAACTAATTCTAACAAAAATCAAGTGTCAAGAATGATTAGCGGAGGAAAACTAAAACAATTTCTGAAAATGCAGATAATTTATAATTCCAGAATAACTATGTTAAATAACATAGATGAACACATAACAGTTCCTGAGGACAAGCACCCCCAAACAACGTGCCTGCATCAGTTGCAGAAGGCCTAAGGAGTTAAATTATGATTTGCAAGAAGTAGTGAATCAATTAGACAGATCTGTGTAGTATCACCCAGCCCCAACTGGAAAAAGGACTTCCTTATAAATCCATAGCAATTCTGAGACAAAATGTCATCAGAATAACAATGCCAATCTATATCCTATTCGGTGTTCTTCACAAATCTAAATCAAATGGAATACCAAGTCATTGCTAATTGAAACCCAAGCCAAAACTGTTAGTGAGCACTTGAAAAGAGTGACAAGAAAAAGCTGATAAAAGGTTAAAACTTAGTTCTCTTTAATCAGTAATAATATAATTATAAACTACCTCGCACTTAATTGAGACAGCTAACTACTTTTACAAGCCAAAAAATAAAATAAAATCAGCACTTAATGTTACAAAATTTAATTGGATTAAGCAGCAAAGTGTTCAAAAGAAAAGGTAAATCACAAAGTGTTCATTGTAAGATCTTGGTTTGATGCTATGCATGCTACTACAAGGGCTTAAAAAAAGTACTGCAATGACGAAATAGAGGTTCCGCAACATCAAAAGGTTCATGTGACATATGATGGTTTTGTACTGGTCCTTCATCTAAATGTTTTTTTTGATAAGTTGGTCCTTCATCTAAATGTTGGCAACATGTTCACTAAGACAAAAGAATATTTTAAGAAAAAACACAAATAGTACACAACATCCGAGAGAAGAACAGAAAGACTAGATGCATCAGGTCTAGATTGTCTCAGATCTATTATTCATGCCCTTTATTTTGCATTTGACAATGAATATCTCAATTACATGATTGATACTCCATATAGAACCTTGTCATTAAAATGATCAATAGTCAGCATATCATAAAGAGTACTAGTTTTGGTCGTGTTGTTAACCTTTTACATGTATCATCCATGGAAATATGGATTACATATCATTTGTACTCCAGATTTGGGACAACTTAATCTACATTGTTGTTTACCAGGAAATAAGAAGACTGTTGAGATGGTAAAAAGTCAGATGAACAGCTGTAGCTGCTCCATTTGCCTTTTCATGAATGTCAAGGAGAAAATGAACTTTCAAGGTTTTCTTATGCTTCCTACTCTTAACTGTACATGACCTTTTTTTTTTTCTTTTTTTTTTTTGTCTTTGAAACCATTTTCAATGCAATAATTGTAGCACAAAATCTCAAGGTGGAAAAAGTACAAGATGAAATACTCTCTTTCTTTTTTTTTTTTCTTTTCTAACGCTGGTGTATTTAGTTGCAGCAAACCCCAATTAAAGCAGTGGTTGATAGCGCGCTTCGACAAATGATCAGTGGATCCCCTTTTTACAACTCAAACCTACCTTCCAGCAACACTGCTATGCCTAGATTTGTGATTTCTCATCTAGAAACATTTTTCAAATGTCGAATTTTGTCACTTTGAGAAATGTTCATAAAAAGGTACACTTTTTGCATACTTAAAAGCATGGACCCTATGCATCTTACTGTCACCAACATAAAAAGGATTATTAAATCAGCTTCCCCAAAATGGAAATTAAACAGAAAAAAGTAACCTACCTAGAGGAAGGTGAAAGCTCACAATATTGATTCTCAATCTACATAGTTGAAGAACTCATGTTTAAATGGCTGAGTAATTAAAAAAATAATTGGATATCATTTCCAAAGAAGAAAAAAAAAATGATGGCACAAACACACCTACTGATGATCAACACCATATGAAGAACCCTCAAGGGTCAAGAGGCTGCATATCACATTTACACACACACACACACAAATGAATCATCATTTCATTGCATTTCTGACGATCCACTTACAATATTAATCCTTCTTTATTTTAAAATGGTTATCAGAAGTATCCCAAAAGTACCAGATAGATCTTTTAAGTTTAAAAACATATTTACTTATCAAACAAAAAAGTGCAAAAATATATTTTTTATTTTTGGACCTGTTTGTGAAGTATCATGGAATATTAGAAAGAATCAGTACACAATACCAATGAGATATGGATACGGCTCCTTTATTATCTTTTCCATGCATCCTTTATTAAGTATCCATTTTACATAGTTTGGTAACTAGCACATCACAGTAGTTGATAACCATGTGTACTCGAGAATCCCCACATTCTCAACTCCAACAGTATTTTCATGCTCCCATAATTTTTACTAAAATTTAAGTCCAATCGCCAGATCCCCATCCTGAAGCAAAAGTTCTGTTTAATTAAACCCAACCTGTCCTGCGCCACAACTGAAAGGCATGTTTTGGGGCCTTTTTCCCTCAACGACATTGTTAAAATGATCTACATACTATTTTAGATCAAACATTATCTCATTGCAGCTTTCGTCTCTAAAATATGGAATAAAATAAGAACTGACATATCAGATCTGGAGCAATTTTACAGATCTTTCTCTTTCTAGACTGGCATCAGATTAATCAAAAGGCCGCAACCATGGCTTCAAATTCAGTTTCGGACGCTTAACTTGTCTCTCCACTGGTTGACTCCCACCCTCACCAATACCCAGCCCTGATTTTGGATCGAAGATTTGAATTTTCATGCAATTCATTGACACTCTAAACCTTGCCAATGTCCCCAGGATTCTGGTTACCCATAATTGATTAAATAGCGATCGCCTATGACAATGGAAAAAAACATAAAATTGATATCACCAAGGACACTGAGCAACCATATACCTGTCTATAATTGTTTTCCAAAGTCTCCAATGGTTTAGATCTTGAAGGTAGCTTTAATTTACGATGCTCTGATACTTCAGAAGTCATTGCTGGTCGATGGAGCCCCATCAACAATAGCTCTACTCTTTACCCCGGCCCTTTCATATATGTTTGTGGCTTTTCACTCTCATAACCTGGCAATTCCATACCACCGCCCACTCCTTTCAGCTTGATCTTCCCGTGAAGCATTACAATCATCCTCCTGGCTAATCACATTCACACTATCAGCCACATTATCATCCCACATAGACCAAATGTGGTAGAAGCCACCCACTCCATTCAGCTTGATCACCCCTTGAAGCATCGTAATCATCCTTCTCACACCAGCCAATTATCATCCCTTGCATAGGGCAAATCTATTAGTAAACTAGCAACGAAACTCAAGGACTGCGATCCCACGTTCGAATTGGGCTCCAATTCGTCCCAAACTATCATCACTAACAAGACGGCCGGGAGCCAATACACCATCTAATCTAAAAGACTTACACTCATCCTCCTCAAAATTTTTAACCCAAAAAAGAAAAGAAAAATTAAGGTTTTCAATTTCAAATTCACAGAAACAAAGAAATAACATTCTAAATGGTCGAACTCCAAGTTTCAAAAAAAAAAAAAAAGGAAGGTAAATTTCAGTGAGCTCCAATCTAAAAGGCATGGAATTCGGCGCGAAGCGCCTCTGTTTTTCAACGAGCATTGAGCTCAATTTGAGCATGCTAGAAATAAATATATTGTTGAACTTACATTCATCAAACAAAAAAAATATATTGTTGAACTTACAGTTCAGGAGCAGAAGGTAAAGCAACCGCTATGGAAGTGCTTCAGCGACATAGTTGATCCAGTGCCACGCACTGAGAGCTTTCATGGAAGAGGACAAACGGCGCCGTCAAAAGTGGAGCCAGACTCCTACAAGCTGGGACAGAGTTGCGTACCGGCTGATATTAAAAGGGAATTTAAGCTCCGGCGATATATTTTATGTCACTTGTAGAAGATTTTCCTCAAATACTACATTGTTTTTTATTACTTTTATTACTATTATTATTTATTGTTAATAAATAAATAAATAAATAAATATTTTTAGAGCCGTAATAAAACAGCTGGAAATAGACTGCTTTGAACGAATTTTCCTCCTCTACTATAAATGTACCTAAAATCACATGATGACCGTTTAATTGACTAAATTTTTTATCTTAGTTAAAAGTGTTTTGGGTATTCTTTTTATTTTGATATAAAAATAGTTTTTATTTTTATATTTTTAAGATTTTTTTTAATGTATTTATCACAAGCAAACACCTTTACCCTTATCCTAAAAACTAAAACCCTTTTTTTTTTTTTTTTTTGTTATGAGGAGCATGTCCTTTAATGGAATCAAATTGTTGGATTTATATTATATAAGATGTTTATTAATATTCAAGTTGTCAGTTAAACTCTTTCTTAATTCTTTTTTTTAAAAAAAAAAAATTATACTTGTCAACTTTTCAGATAGTTCAAAAAAAAAAAAAAAAAAAAAATCAAAGATGAAGGCTATAACACATAAGAATGGATTTTAGTGCAATATCTGATAAAAGAATTAATGTTGAGTTTGTGGTTATATCAATACATTCATGGATGCATTTGATATGAGTAAAAATTATTTTTATATTTTAAATTATTTGTTAATGTATTTGTCACAAACAAATATGACTTTTGTCCTTGTCCTAAAAAATTATTTATTATTTATTTTTTTTAAAACGAGCATGTTCTCTAGTGGAATCAAAGAGAGTATTACGTATTTGGATTTTGATCTCTTTATTTATTTTATATAAGATGTTTATTAAGATTCGTCTTGTCATGAGTTAATCTCTTTCTTATAATTTTTTAAAGAATAATTATTATTTTAGGAAAAATGTTCTCTAATGATATTATTGGGTTCACTTTGATTCTTTATGGACCTTCTAATCCTAGAAAATATATATATATATATATATATTTATTTATTTATTTCTTTCTTTTTTTTTTTTCCAAATTTCTTGTCTTTTCGTCTAACTCACTATCCTTTTTTTTTTTTTTTTTCTTTTTTTTTTTTCTTTTTTGTTGAAATTTCTTGGTACGAATTCACTTATGTTAAAGAATTGAGAAATTTCAATTCAAACATGCCCTTAATTATAACCGACCAAAACCACTATTCTTTCTCCTAATAAGCTCTTTGCACCAAAAGCCATTGAGAAGGGAAGCTCAAAGCTTCTATCTCTCCCGTTTTCATATGCTAACGTTTCGTTTGAGGCCCTTGTCCTATTAGAGTTTTATCTAACCTTATTTAATATTTACTTATTTGGAGGCTTTATTTGACTTTTCAAAAGTTCTGTTTATATCTTTAAAAGTTTTGTTTATCTTTTCCTTAATTACTATAATTAATGATTATCTCCCTCTTTCACCGCATCTCTGGCCTGACTTGTCACAGATTTTTGATTGAATTTTTTGAAGTTAGATCTATATTCATCTGCTAGATCTTACTTGACACGCACTTGGCACGTGTTGTACACACTTTGTCGCGTGGATAGCCCTCCACCGCGCATGCTGCTTCTTGTTTCCTCCTCCGTTGTTTTTCACCACTATAATTGACCTCATGTGGTGGTTTTCTCTTAACTGGTCATCTTCGTCGGCTCATGGTCTTCATGTGCCGGCAATTGGTTTTCACCTGTTGCCACTCTCCTCCCTACTCTGCCATGCAAGATTTTAATATTCTGCTTATTGTTTTGTTTGTTCTCTGTAGTTTTTTTCGAGCTGTTAAATCCATATTCACCTTAGGTTTCGTTTTAACCTTTATCATTGTCTTCCTCTGCTATGGTAGTTCACCTTTGGATGTGTGTACCGTAGTTGTTTCTTTACTTGGCAAAGGTTTGGGTTTTCGGACCTTTCGAGCTTTAGGGCCCTTCTTACGCCTGTTGGCTGCACCATTTGTGGTGTACCTTATCAAATTGTCTTTGGTAGTGATCATTTTTCTTAGTCTTTGAACAAACGATATATAGAGCGGTATTATTTATTTGTTCAATTCTCTTTTATGTTTTGTTTACTTATATTGACGTGGTTATTCGAAGTTTTTTGTCGGGTTGTTCCGCCTTATATTTTAATTTGTTGTAATTTTTGTTGAAGTACTTACAGAAATAAATAAAAGAATTGAGAATTTTCCAACAATTTGGGGGTTGCAGATCCTCGTCCAGCAGAAAATCACTGTGCATTCGGAGTTGTGCGGCACTTGAGAGTTGAGAATTGGGAAATCCCTCCTTTTTCAACCCTCCTAAAATATTTCGCTCAAGTTGAGCGCCAAATGACTCGCGTTTACCAAAATCTCCCTCCCATACATTATAAAACTCGACAAGGAACCTCCATTCACTCCAAATGACAATAACACCCCTATAATCTAGTAAAATTACTCTTATAGCCCACTATTCCAACACGGTTTTTTCTCAATCCAAACGTGGAAGCAAAATACGTATACGCTGTGGTCGAGTTGACTCGACACCGTATTCGCTCAATTTTGTCTCTGAGCTTTGGGTGAACCTTTTTTAGTTTTGTTATCGATCCGGCTTGCATGCCGCAGTTAAAGTGGAAAACGAAATAATCTTTTACTAAACGTTAATGTCTTTCACTTCAAAGAATTTGCTTTTAAAAACTTAATAATAAAAAATCTATTAAAGCTTAAAAAACCCAAAATGGGTGGCTGACATTGGCTAAAGGGGTGGCTGGCAATCCCATTTTTGGTTAAGGGGGTGGCTGGAGTTGATCTAGGGTGGACGAACCACCCCAACGTTCTTTAAAGGTCGTTTAGTCACCCTAAAAAACAAAAAAAAAAAAAAAAAAAAAAAGGTTTGAATTTTGGGAGTGGCAGACATTTCTCTCCCACTCTCCGCCTTATATCAGTCGCAGCTACCTTTTTAGTAAGTTTTGTTCTCACTGTCTCTCACTTGTGTTGTATCTTCACTCTTCTTCGTTGCACTTAAAGAGCCTTGCAGTTTGCTTTCCTCGTTCCCCACTCGAGTCTCCATTGTCATAGTTGTCAACAATAGAAAGAAAGCAGGAATTCTTTTTGGCAGAGTAGAAAGGCCCACCACGCAGCGCAGCCAGAGCCGTTGATCGCGAGATTCAATAGTCTGAGGCTGGCGGAGGCCTTGTCACTGTTGAAGGAGGGGACCAACGGGATCGACAGAGGGATCGGGGGGGTTCGTCCACCCTAGATCGCCCAAAGCCACCCCCTTAGCCAAAAATGGGGTGAGCAACCACTTGCTTGGCCAACATCGGCCACCTCTTTTTGTTTTTTGTTTTTTTAAGTTTTTACTTTTATTTAATTTTTAATTTTTAAGTTTTAATAAATTTTTTATTATTAAGTTTTTAAAAGCAAATTTTTTGAAGTGGAAAAGGGTATCATTTTTCACTACAACATGTATGTGGTGGTTTTCACTACCGCATGCAAGCCAGATTCTACACACGACATATATTCGTAAGGAGTTTTTTTATGAGTTTTGTGTTTTGAAAAGTATTTTTATTCATAATTTTTTTTTATATAATATTTACATGACATATCTAATCAATTCTTATTTTTTATTTTATTTTTTGAAAATATTTCTTACACCTCTTGAAATGTCATAGTATATGCAATGTTAACATTAAATTATCAAAATTTACAATATTGATATCCCATATTTAAGTTTCTTTTAATTTCATCTCTATTGTTAAGGTATATGATTAAATCAACCATTAATACCTAAGTGAAATGTCTTCTTTACTCATTTAAAATTAAAAAATAAACACAAATTTATCCTTAATTAAAATTTTTAAAAAAGTAAATTACATGGATATGAACCACGGCCACACATAAATTATTTTTGCCATTTTTTTTGTTGGTATTTTGACATCATCCGTTAAAATTCAACAAAAAATGCTAACAGAAAGGTAAATTAAAAAGATTATTTGTGAAATAAAAATATAATTTATATACTATATTTTTATTGCATAAGTATTTTATAATATTAATTATGATGTAGCAATGTTATATATATATATATATATATATATTTTTTTTTTTTCAAGAATTCAAGGCCGAGTCAACAACCCGAGTCAATGCCAATCCCACCGCGGTACAAACAAAATAGAGCTAGGGCTAACACCGTATCCCCACAAAAGCCCTCAACCTTTCCACTTACAGCCCCCGTCTGTATCGCATATATTATACCATGACTCCAGGGATAACAGCGTCTTTTCCTATATCCACAGTTCCTCCAACAAAATTCACAGACACGGAGGGGCAAAAACGGAAAACCAAAAAGAGAACGAAAAGAAAAAGAAAAAAATAGAGAAAATTAACACGAAGGCTTCGTCTTTCAGACCAAGAACACAACGAGAGCGAAATACAAAGATATAGCGCAGCGAGAGAGAGAGATACAAGAAAGAGAAAGAGAGAGAGAGAGAGAGAGAGATTTTCTCAGAAAGATTGAAAATTTGCGCAACAATTTTCGTGGCCTCTCTCGATCTGTGCTCGTCAGGTTTTTCTTCGCACGCTGTTAGATTCACAGCTCCCAAGAATTCTCTCGCCGATCTGCTTAAGTCAGCTCCTCAATTTTCTTGGTAATTTTCTGTGGCTTTCTCTTTCTTCTCTCAATTTGCTTTCCTGATTTCAAGGAATCCAAACCCTAGGGTTTTTCTAACAAAAGCGTATTCGATTGGAGGTTTTATGCTTTTTTGGTTTTTTGCTTGTGTATATTTTGCTCAATGAAACCCTACATTTATTGATTTATGGTTTGTTTCTCTGTGAAATTTGTGGACGGTAGGGTTCAGAATTTGAGCGAGGATTTGATAATTTTGAAGCGAATTGCAGTATGAGCATCGACAGCCCCGGGGGAGGGGAGGATTAGGGTTTTCGAGGTTTCGGCCGAAGAGGAATTGGAGGGACTTCCATGGGTGATGGAGGCGTCGCATGCATGCCTTTGCAGCAGCATCATATGGAGAGGTTTCCAATTCCAGAGAAGACGCTTTATGGCAGTGCAGGCAAGAATGGCAGCAATAGCAACAACAATGGGTTCAATTCCAAGTCGCTTAAGTTCGCTGACACCGAGCGAAAGAAGAAGATGAAGGTTAAGAAAGAGCAATTGGCAAAGAGTTCTGAGTCCGAAAAGAGTGAGCTGGGATCGAATAGGGTTAGGAAGAGTAGCAAGGAAGTTGAAAATGGTGAAATTTGTGCTGAGAAGGCGCAGAAGGATGAGGTGGAAGAGGGTGAATTGGGGACTTTGAATGGAGATTATGTATCACGGAGAAGTGAGATTGAGAAGGGAGAGATTGTTGAGAAATGGAGGAGAAGTGAGGTGGAGAAGGGAGAGATTGTCCATGGGAAATGGAGGAAAGAGGAGGTGGAGAAGGGCGAGATAGTGCTGGAGAAGACTAGGAGAGGAGAGCCTGAGAGAGGAGAATTTGGAACGTGGAGAGGCGCAAAAGATGAGATTGAGAAGGGAGAGTTCATTCCAGATAGATGGCATAAAGGGGAAGCGCCAAGGGATGAGTACAACTACGGTAAATCACGCAGGTATGATTCGGGTAAGGAGAAGGGGTATAAATCTGAGCTTGAGCGTACACCACCTTCTGGGAAGTATTTGGGTGATGATCTTTTTCGGAGGAAAGAGTTCAACAGAAGTGGAAGTCAGCTTGGTAAAGGTACTGCCAGGTGGGAGAGTGGCCAGGAGAGGAATATAAGGATCAGTTCGAAAATTGTGGATGAAGAAGGTTTATATAGGAATGAATACAGCAATGGGAAGAACCATGGGAGGGATTACTCTTCTGCTAACCGGTTGAAGCGGTATGGTACTGATTCAGATAGCAGTGATCGCAAATATTATGGAGATTATGGGGATTATGCAGGTTCAAAAAGCCGGCGGCTGTCTGATGACAGCAACCGCACTGCCCATTTGGAGCATTATTCACGCCGCTCTGTGGAGAGGTCTTACAGGAATTTAGCTTCATCAAAAATGCCTTCATCAGACAAGTACTCCTCTAGGCATTATGAATCTTCTTTGTCTTCAAGAGTAGTTTATGACAGGTATGGTCGTAGTCCTGGTCATTCTGAGCGGTCCCCACATGACAGGGCCCGGTATTATGATCACCGTGACAGGAGTCCTGTCCGTCGGGAAAGATCACCTCATGGTCGGGAAAGATCACCTCATGGTCGTGAAAAATCTCCTCATGGTCGTGAACGATCCCCATATGGTCGTGAGAGATCTCCAAATGGTCGTGAAAGGTCCCCATATGATCGGAATCGTCACAATGATCATAGAAATCGTAGTCCAACTCATGCAGAGCGGTCCCCACATGATCGAGCTCGAAACCATGATCGCAGGGATCGGACACCTAGCTATCTGGAACGGTCCCCACTTGATCGGAGTAGGCCCAGTAGTTACCGGGAAACAAGTCGTAAAGGTGGAACAAGCGAAAAGCGCAACTCTCAGATTAGTAGTAAAGGGCAAGAAGATAAGCTCACCCAGAGGGATTCTAATGGAGAAGACTCGCAGTATCAAGCTAAAGAGTCTCAAGATAGTAGCAGTGTTCATAATGTTAATGGATCTGTTGAGAAAAATGTTGACTCTGAGCCTCACAAAGAAGAGGAGCAATCTCAGAGTCCAAGCATTAATTGCAAAGAAGCTTCTAACGTTGGTGGCCCTCTTCCTGAAGAGCTGCCATCGATGGAAGAAGATATGGACATATGTGACACCCCACCGCATGTTCCCATGGTGGTGGATTCATCCACAGGGAGATGGTTTTACCTTGATTATCATGGGGTGGAGTGCGGGCCTTCTAAATTATGCGATCTTAAAGCTCTTATGGAAGAAGGGGCTCTAATGTCAGATCACTTTGTCAAGCACGTAGAAACTGATAGGTGGGTAACTGTTGAAAATGCAACTTCTCCGTTGGTGACTGTGAATTTCCCATTCATTGTGTCGGACTCCATAACCCAGCTGGTGAAGCCTCCAGAAGCTCCTGGCAATCTTTTGGCTGATACTGGAGATACTAGGCAATCTGGTCCTCAGAGTGGCGAGGAAATGTCCGTCGCTTTGTCTGAGCCAGTGGTTCGTACAGATGACACTGCAGCTGTTTTTGAGCCTTCAGAGGATCTCCACATTGATGCAAGGGTTGGGGCTCTGTTAGAGGGCTTTCCTGTTATTCCTGGCAAGGAACTTGAGACTGTTGCAGGTATTAGTTTGTCTGTAAATTACTTTAATTTTAATCAGTACCGAATATTGTTCTTAAGAATTTGGTTGCGAATTTTGTCATCTTGCAGAAGTTCTGCAAATGAAGTTCGAACATGCAGAATGGCAGGGGTGGGGAAATTCTGAAGGTAGACTATCTCTGGCATTACGTACATTTATTCATGTGTTTTTCTCTATTTTAATAAAACTCAGAGCGTTGAGAGTTATTTTGTGGTGAGTGTCCTCATGGAAATGTTATCTTTTCATTTGTTTTTCTATATATTAAGGCTTTCACTGGATCGATTATATATATATATATATATATATATATATATATATATATATATAAAGGTGTTTTTTTTTTTTTTTTAATATTTAAATAAAAAGGGGAGGGGTATATCTGTCCTGAAACATAATTCTTCACTTGTTTATTTATTTATTTTCTAGAAAAAACAATCTTCTAGTTTTTTCTTCCAAGTGTTTTCTAGTAATCGTTCAAAAAGAAAAAATGTATTTTCTAGTAATTAATGGCTTAGATGTAATACTTTAGTAGAGGAAGGGTATTTTTGCTCTACTGTAAAGCTAGAAGCACTTAAGCAGCTCTCGATAGGTTTTCCGTAATATGCGAGATAATATAATTTGAACATTTTGGATGCAGGGTGTGTAATAAAGTTAAAAGCACCTAAGCAGCTCTCTATAGATTATACATGATATACTAAATAATATAATTTAATTTAATCCATTTACTTATCAAATAGATAGTATAATTTAACCATTTGTGGATGCATTCCTTTTCTTGTTGCCTACTGGTTTTGAGAAAAGTCTACAATTCTGTGAATTGCAGTCGGGCACTAATGAAATTTTTGTTTTTTCCCCCCCTGTAAAATAAAGCCTATAAAATTGGTTATACGAAATATATCTATTCTATTCTCATACAGTAGTTGATGGTCTAGGACATGTATGACTGCTCTGGTCATGCCTAAATAATTGGCTTTGTTTGTTAAAACTTTTCCCTTCTCTCTTTTGTTTTCACTTTTCAAAACAAAAATACTAACAAACCACCTAAAACAGAAAACACTCAAAACTGTTTTTATTTTTCATATCACATTAGAACACTTTTTTAAATGAAAAACAAAAAAGCATTAATAAACTGAGCCTTTATATTTTTATTAGTTGGACGAGTTCATATTGTGTCTGTTTCCCCCTCTCCCACCGTGCCCCCCACCCCCCCCCCCCCCGCCCCCCGCCCCCCCCGCCCCCCTCTTAGTCTGTTTCCTCCCTCTTAAGCTTGTTGATCTCTTTGCGGACCTGAGATTTCTTTGAAGACAGTATAGACCCTAATCTTATATAGGCTTTGCAAGTAGAGTAGAAAGCTAAGTGTAAATATTAATTCTGCATGTGAATTGTTGTTTTTGGAAATCAAGATATCATTGCAGTTGTATACATAAGAATGTGAAAGTTGATTTAGACATTATATGTATGTTACATATTTTTTAAACTTCAATATATAATATTTTGTACATCCTTATGGTTGAAATATTGTCTGAACAAGTTTTAATGACTGAATTAAATGCACATATTCAATCTCTATATGCATGTCAATATATGCTTCTCATGATGAAAATTTATTCTGGGCCACGTACAGGTTTCCCTTGGTATCAGACTCACATCAATGAACATTCTGAGAAGAAAACTGATGAATTATCCAGAATTTCTGAAATTAAATCAAAAGAAGCTGCAGAATCCAGGTTAATTCTAACCTCTGAAAAGGATCATGGTTTTGCCTGTGGAGAATTTGGTGACTGGTTTTCTGGCGGATGGTCATGCAAGGGTGGTGACTGGAAGAGGAATGATGATGCTACCCAAGATAGATCTTTCAGAAAGAAGCTTGTTCTCAATGATGGTTTCCCATTATGCCAGATGCCAAAGTCTGGGTATGAGGACCCTCGGTGGCATCGAAAAGAAGACTTGTATTTTCCTTCCCATAGCAGGAGGCTTGATCTCCCTCCTTGGGCCTTTTCTTTATCAGATGAAAGGATTGATTGCAGTATGAGCAGATCACTTCAAAGTAAGCCTGCTGTGGTAAGGGGAGTGAAAGGAACTATGCTTCCAGTGGTCAGGATAAATTCATGTGTGGTTAAGGACCATGGTTCATTTGTTTCTGATCCCCGCATGAAAGTCCGAGGAAAGGAGAGGTATTCTTCTAGGTCTTCTCGACAGTATTCTTCAAGTAGTGATGGCAAGAGATCATCAGCAGAAGGCGATTCTCAATCAAAAAGTGTTAATGATCAAGGTTCGCAAGACTCCTGGAAGTGCATGACATCCATCAACGCTCCAAAAGACCATCTTTGCACAGTCAATGACTTGCAATTGCATTTGGGTGATTGGTACTACCTTGATGGTTCTGGGCATGAACAAGGGCCTTCATCATTTCCACAGCTACAGGTCTTGGTAGATCTAGGTATTATTCAAAACTATATCAGTATTTTCAGAAAATCTGATAAAATTTGGGTTCCAGTTACCTCTGCTGGAGAGACCTCTGAAGCAACCACTGTCAAGAGCGAACAGGAGAACAATTCCGCAGCTGGTGATTCTTCAAGGCCTGTTTCACAATCTCAAGCTGCTGCCCTAGGTGATCCTAAAACAAAACCAAAATTTTCTCATGACCTGCATCCTCAGTTCATCGGTTATACACGTGGGAAGCTACATGAATTGGTAATGAAATCATATAAAAGCCGTGAGTTTGCCGCAGCCATAAATGAAGTCTTAGATCCATGGATCAACGCTAAACAGCCAAAGAAGGAGATGGAGAAGCACATATACCGTAAATCAGGTATGGTTAATCTTTTAATTTCCATTGGTGTCCTGGATTTTGTTTACTGAAAGAGCGGATTTAGTTATTCCAGGATGAGGTACCAGGGATCTTTCTTTCATTTTCAATCTTCAGCTAGGATATGTTCTTGGTCAAAGTTCATCCCCCCCCCCCCCCCCCCCCCCCCCTTCCCCATTTTCTTGTAGCCACTAAACATAAAGCAGGTCATTTCTGATATGTGTGCTAGGTATTTTTGTGGCTCAGGTCTCATTCGCATGCAGCTCTGTGTTAAACTTTGTTATCATGCATCGAATTTTCTATCCTTAAATGCACTATCATCAATTTTCCAATAATAGAGATCCTGCACTAAAAGGCATAGATGGCCCCTTGGGGTATTTTGTCTTTGTTTTTTAATGCATGTGCTAGCTGCGCGTGTGTATGTATGTTTTCTAATTTCATGGTATTTTCAAGCCCATATCAATCCAAAGAGCTTTTCTCCACTTTTTCTCTCTGCCTTCAATTGATTCATGAATATCATCCTCTTTAATGCATTTTAATGCAGTTATTTTTGCTCCTACTAGCTACACACTTGTTACTCCTTTTTCTTTTTGTTAATCCATTATATATTTTTGGAATTGGTGGGGGCTTGTTAACTACAGAAGGTGATTCACGTGCTTCCAAGAGAGCCCGACTGCTGCTTGATGACATTGAAGAAGACTACGAAATAGAAGAGGACATGCAGACAATTCAAAAAGACGAATCCACGTTTGATGATCTATGTGGTGATGCTACTTTCTACAGAAAGGAGGGTGCAAATTCTGAAACTGAAATGGGAAGCTGGGGTATATTGGATGGTCATGTGCTTGCTCGAGTTTTTCATTTTCTGAGATCAGACATCAAATCCCTTGCCTTTGTTTCTTTGACATGTAAACATTGGAGAGCTGCCGTTGGTTTTTACAAGGACATTTCAAGACAGATTGACCTGTCATCTTTGGGTCCTAACTGCACTGACTCCATACTCTTGAACATCATGGTAGGTTTCCTTTGTTTGGCATTCTAGGATATCACAAATTCGTTTCTCTTTTCTCCTGGCTTAATGTAATTTTTGCTTGCAGAATGGTTATAGCGAAGAAAAGATAAATTCAATGGTTATAAAGGGTTGCACAAACATCACCTCAGTCACACTTGAAGAGATCCTTCATTCATTTCCTTGTATAACTTCTATAGACATCAGAGGTTGTGGCCAGTTCGATGAGTTGGCTCGCAAATTTGCGAACATGAACTGGGTCAAGTCTAAAATAAGGAGTCTTAAACAGATTACTGAGAAAACTTCATCAAGCTCCAAAAAGGGTCGAGGCTGTGATATTGATGATTTTGGTGAACTAAAGGACTATTTTGCTAGTGTGGATAAAAGAGATTCAGCTAATCAGTTATTCCGTCGAAGCTTATACAAAAGATCAAAACTATTTGATGCCAGAAAGTCCTCATCCATTCTATCTAGGGATGCCCGTATGAGGCGGTGGGCCATCAAGAAATCTGAGAATAGTTACAAGAGAATGGAGGAATTCCTTCTTTCGGGTCTTAAAGACATCATGAAGGGGAATACTTTTGATTTTTTTGTGCCCAAGGTATAGCTAGTCCTTGATTTTGCATATCACCATATAAAAAAAAGTTATCTATTATATATATTCATAATCTCTTATTTCTTGCTCTTTTGTTGACCAGGTTGCAGAAATTGAATACAGAATTAAAAAGGGTTATTATATTGGCCATGGATTGAGCTCTGTCAAGGAGGATATCAGTCGAATGTGCAGAGACGCAATAAAGTAAGATTTTTCAGGCCTGCATTTGTTGCTTCATAAAATAACAACGAATAATCAAAGGCCTTTAAATATCACAATCAAAGGGGCTTTTGTTAACAAGGGGCTAGCAGCTCTTTAGGTTATAGTATGATACTATGATGGGTTAACTTATCACTGGTTAAGCAGTAGGATTTTTTTTGGGCTCTCACCTTTAAAATTGGAACCAAGTCTCTCAAGGTTGTCATCACTCAGGGTTTTTCTGTAAGGTTTTGGATACTGTATTATATTGTATTTTGTTTCTTCGTGCAAGTTAGGCAACATAAAATTGTCTCCATCGACATTAACATTGATGTCAAATTAATCTTTTGTCTCTGCAGTATTTTTGTGGTCAGTAGGTCTTTATATGCCGAGTGCGAGTCGTGCAACAATGTTTCCTATTCTCTTTTTCCTTAAATTTTTGCTTACTTGGGTACTTATTTCTGTATGCAGAGCAAAGAATCGGGGTGAAGCTGGAGACATGAATCACATTATTCCATTATTTATTCAACTTGCCACGCGTTTGGAAGAGAGTTCTAAGTTGTCTTATGAAAGGGATGAGATGATTAAGCCTTGGGAAGATGAATCACCTTCTGCTTCGAAGTATAAGAAGAAGCCCAATAAATCCTTGACTGAAAGAAAATACATGAATAGGACTAATGGCTCTAACTTTGCAAATGGTGGTTTGGATTATGTAGAGTATGCATCTGATCGAGAAATCAGAAGGCGTTTATCCAAATTGAATAAAAAATCTATGGGCTCAGAGAGTGAAACATCTGATGAACATGACAGGTCTTCTGAAGATGGAAAGAGTGATAGTGAGAGTACAGCCTCAGATACAGAAAGCGACTTGGATGTGCGGTTAGAAGCTCGAACTGCGGAGTCCAGAGGAGATGGACGCTTTACAACAGATGAGGGTTTGGATTCTATGACTGATGATCGTGAGTGGGGTGCTCGCATGACAAAAGCAAGCCTGGTTCCTCCTGTTACTAGAAAATATGAAGTCATTGATGAATACGTTATTGTTGCGGGTGAGGAGGATGTGCAACGAAAGATGCGTGTGTCTTTACCTGAGGACTATGCTGAGAAGCTTCATGCACAGAGAAGTGGCACTGAGGAGTCAGATATGGAGCTTCCTGAAGTCAAGGACTATAAACCTAGAAAACAGCTTGGAGTTGAGGTTTTAGAGCAAGAGGTTTATGGAATTGACCCCTATACTCACAATCTTTTGCTTGATTCCATGCCAGAGGAGTTGGATTGGTCTCTACTTGATAAGCATTTGTTTATCGAAGATGTGCTCCTCCGCACTTTGAATAAGCAAGTTAGGCAGTTCACTGGGACGGGAAACACTCCTATGATTTATCCGTTGGGGCCTGTATTAGAAGAAATAGAAAAATCTGCTGAGGATTGTGACATACGAACTGTGAAAATGTGTCAGGGTGTTTTGAAGGCCATAGATAGTCGCCCTGATGACAAATATGTTGGTTACAGAAAGGTATGTATGCACCATCATTTTACTGCATGAGCATAGTACTATCATTTTACCTCTCCGTCTTGTTACTTCCTTGACTTGTCTCCTAGTGTTTTGATGCTGATTCTCTTATTCTGTTACTGTCTGTTTGGTTGTGTACATCAGGGGCTTGGTGTTGTTTGCAACAAAGAAGAAGGTTTTGGAGAAGAAGATTTTGTTGTGGAGTTTTTGGGAGAGGTATGGCACCAATTGTTTGTGCGATCCAGTTTGTAGCTATAAGAAAGCCCTTTGAAGGTTTATGATGCTGAACCTCCCCGACTCTTAAAAATAATTTTTGTAGGTTTATCCTGTTTGGAAATGGTTCGAGAAGCAAGATGGGATACGATCTCTGCAGAAAAATAATAAAGATCCAGCTCCAGAATTTTACAACATCTATCTTGAAAGGCCAAAGGTTTTCTTCAATTTAACAAGCCTTGTGCTGTAGGCTTTTAACGCTTTCTCCATTTGTCTTTGCTTTGCTGACATTTTCAGCTGATTGTGCATTATAACCTGGCAGGGTGATGCTGATGGGTATGATTTGGTTGTTGTTGATGCTATGCATAAGGCGAACTATGCAAGTCGAATATGTCACTCATGCCGCCCTAATTGTGAAGCAAAGTGAGCCTTGTTTGTCTTACTCTTTTTCCTGTTTATATCCTATCCGCAGATTCATAAGGCACTTGATAATGTTATAGATACGGTATGAAAGACTTTGCTACTTATGAGCCTGCCCTTAGCGCATTTTAGAATTTTGTATGGAGAGTAGTATAGAATGTAATAGAATGAAGTGATCTCATATCTTTTTTTTTTTTTTTCTTTTTCCTTTTTGATAAGTAAAGGAAGTTCATTAAAAGCGTTAGAGGTGCAACTCAAGTACACATGAAGTATACAAGAGAAAATCATCTAGTAAATCAAGAACTTGAAAAAAAATTACAAAATTCTGCAAACGCGCAAATAAGGATTTAAGGAAATAAACCTATAGATCTGAGCTCGTTCTTTAACAATCATTGAAGTTTCGAGCGTTCCCTTCTCTCCAAATGCACTCTATAAAAAGGAATGGATTACATTGCTAACGATATCGATATCATTCTAATCGACCCTTCTTTTCCAACATGCCATATGATCCACAACCCGTTTGGGCATAACCCACTATACTCCAAACATCTGAAATACTACAAGTCTGTCGCGACATCACAATGAACAAGAAGATGATCCGGGGGTTTCACAAGTTTCTATAACTATGATGTGATGCTTGCAAAGATTGTCCAAAGTGAGCCTTTCCCCAAGGGATGCTGTCCAAGTGAAAAATGTCGACCTCAAAGGGCCTTAGTCTTCTAAATGCTCTTCCGGGGAAAAGAGGAGTCAACATTAGGAAGAAGAACCTTGTAAAAGGATTTGATCTCAAAAGATTTTCTTTTTGAGGGCGTCCAACATAACTCATAATCTCCACCCCGACCCACCCTAGCGTAATACAAGACAGAAGAAAGAAGAGGCTGAGTCCAATTCTCCCAATCATGCACCAACATGATGAAGCTCATGTTTCAATGAACCACATCATTGGTAACAATATTAAGGTTAGCCACTAGAGCATCCCTATTCCTTGCAAGGCAAAATAACTCAACAAAAGGTTCATTCAAAGGTTGATCTTCACACCATACGTAATGCCAAAGACTGGTATGAGGGCCATCACCCACCTCAACACTAGCAAAACTAGTGAAGGCATCCCACCTCCTTCTAGTGTGTTTCCAAAGACTCACCCCTAGGGTCCAAAGACACCGTTAGTTCACATTCACCCGCCAAATTCCCATACTTATTATCCACTATCTGATGCCAAAAAGCTTTGTTCATAGCAAACCTCCATTACCACTTTCCTGTTAAGCCTTGGTTGAAGTTATCAAACTCCTAATCCTAGCCCTCCAAGTTGAATGGGAGTGCAAACCTTCTTTAAAAAGATGGAATTTAGGTTCATCATCCAAACTACTTTCTAACCAATTAGCAACACCAACCTAGATGGGGCAGAGGGAAAGAAAATGTGGGAAGGTTGGAGAGCCTGCTCTTAATCAACGTTGCTCGACCGGCCTTAGACAAGTAAAGTCTTTTCCATTCAACTTTTATTTATTTATTTTTTATTTTAAAGTAATAAGCCAATCTCATTAAAAGCATGAGGTGCTCCTTAGTACGTTGGGATTATACAAAAGGAAACGCCTAACTAGAGAAACAAGTAAGAAAATCAAGAAAGCTAAAAGATAAGGGAAACACGAGTCGTAGTCCAAAGATACAGAGTGTGATAAAAAGAGGACAAAAGCTCCTCAGAAGTCTCCCAACCTTTTCTACCATTCTTCCATAATTCCACCCCAAAGGCTCTTGCGGGAACATGAGAGCACCACCCGCCCCGTAAACAGCCATATTTGGAATCCACCACAATTATCCACCAAGCATCTCTCTCAATACCAAAGTGCCATAACCACTTACCTAGAAGAGCGCGGTTGAACATCAAGAAGTTATGGATACCCAACCCTCCAGAGATCGAAGAGCAAACCTTAGCCTAGCTAACAAGATGATATTCAAATTCTTCAAATCTTCACCAATCGCCATAGAAAGTCTTGTTGGAGCTTCTCAATACGATTAGCCACACTAGCAAGGATGAGAAGAGGGACAAAAATTACGTAGGTAGGTTGGAAAGTGTGCTCTTAATAAGGGTGACCCTGTCACCTTTGGACAATTACATGCGTTTTCAACTGGCTAACCGACGCCCCATCTTTTCCACAATGACATCCTTTGCCTTGTAAGAAGCTTGTAGCGGGGGCAGAGAGGAAGTTCCACATCCCAAGATGCCAACCAACTCACCCATGTTGTCAACATTGCCCACAGGAACCTAAACAGACTTAGCCATATTAACCTTTAAACCATAAACAACTTCTAAAAATAAGAGTAGAACTTAGAGATAGCTAATCTTCTCTTCATTTTATCAGTGATAGTATCCCTAATAGAATTCGCCTTGAATGAAGCACCCAATGAGAACATATATCATAGGCAAAGACGAGACCCTACAACCCAAAATATGGCCAACCCACTCGCATTCGACACATTACCAACAGGAACCAATTTGGATTTTGCTAGGTTAATCTTCAACCTTGAAGCAAGTTCAAAACAAAGGAGAACACATCTCAGGTATCGAAAATAATCTGGAATAGTGCCACAAAAAAAGAGGGAATCATCAACAAAAATTTGATGAGATACATATACAAGATCATCACTCCTAGCCCCCATTGAAAAACCATTGATAAAGCCCCCAATCACAACAACTGTCATCATATGAATCAAAACTTCCATAATAATCACAAAAAGGAGGGGGGAGAGAGGGTCATCCTGTCTCAAACCCTTAGAACCATTAATTAGAATAGAGAATATCCACTTCTGCCATTTCTCCCAAAGCCATGTCTTCTTAATGTGAGGTCCTAGCTAATATGATCATAAGCTTTTTTAAGTCCAATTTACACAAAAATCCCAACTCACCTTATTCAAGACGGCTATCTAGGCATCCATTAGCGATGAGAACCAAGTCTAGGATCTGACAAACCTCTGATAGAAGCATTTTAAGTCTTTGAAATGATATTCTCCAATACAAGTTTTCAATATATTCGCCATAACCTTAACAATAATTTTGTAGAACAATTTAGTTAATAAGCTGGAGTCTAGTTTCTAACCTCTTGTTTGCTTTGTAGTAATGGTCAAATGTAGTGAAACTGTTAGTTTTGTTGCTTGAGTTTCTTCATTCGAGCATTGCAAATATAATATAAAAACTAGTCCTTTTCACATATAAATGCTATATCCCAAATGTTATCGCTTGAAGATTCTGCTCTAGATTGTTGATATTTTACTAATTCATTTTTGGTAAGTAAATGAGATTTTCTTAAAAAGTGTAAAGGCGCAACCTAGGTATACGGGAAGTATGTAAGAGATGCACCTAGCGAGGACAAGAAAGAAAATCAAGAAAATGAAGAAAATTAACAAAGTCCAAAGTAGTTGTCCAGTGGTAGAGATTTTTGAAGAACGACGACTTTAGTTCCGCTACCATCCTCTTGCCGTCTTCAAAACTTTTGTTATTTCTTTTCATCCAAAGACACCACATTAGGCAAGGTGGAACCATCTTCCACATTGTTGCACTCTGAGATTTTATTAATTCTATAAGCTAGAAACCATGTTTTGAAAAATCATTCTTTACCTTTACCACATTTTTTTTTTGTCAATATTTTACCTCATAGACAATGAATTGCAATTTACTTATCTTAAATTTGATTTACCTTGTCTAATTATCCTTCCCTCCCCCCCCAAAAAAAAAGAAGAAAAAAAGGAAGGAAAAAAATTGTGGAAGACTGTTATCAAAGTATGCTGCATTTTTTGTTACTTATTACAGCTATATTAATGATATGAATTCTTATTAAGTGGTGGGAATGATGTTGAAGTCTAGATATATTGTTCAGTCTTTTTCTTTTTAATATTTTGCGTATTGGTCTAGAGAAACACTTGAGACCACTCTCTCTCATTTACCCTCTTCCCAGATATCCTATTGCTTGAATGTGATTTTGTATGTGAAGCCAACTTTACCATCCTAGAATTTTATCCTTGAATGCAGAGTTACTGCTGTAGGTGGTCATTACCAAATTGGAATTTATAGTGTACGTAAAATTCAATATGGCGAGGAGATCACATTCGATTATAATTCTGTCACAGAGGTGTGTCTCTTTTCCCTGTTGGCCTTCTGTATGCTTGGAGGATGATATACATGTTTCAATACGACTGATTGATGTCTGTTCATTTTGCTAGAGTAAAGAAGAATATGAAGTATCAGTTTGTTTGTGTGGGAGTCAAGTTTGCCGGGGCAGCTACCTAAATCTGACAGGCGAAGGGGCTTTTCAAAAGGTACTGGCTTTAATGGAATTTTCTCGACTGTCCATGTCATAAAATAAAAGCAACTAAAATCATGAACAAGTCTCATCAGGCTTCAGGGCTGTTAAGTTGGCTTTGACGTCCTTATCATCTCGGATTAACATTCTTATCAGAATTCTTTCTGGTCACTGTAGAAGGGCAGCCTTATTGGGATCCTGATTTCCTAAATGATAAGTAATTATTAATTTTGTATTCTTGAGGCTGTTGCAGCCAATGGAATCCTATTGGTCCTTGTCTACCTTGAGTCTCAAAGTTGTGGTAGTTTCTGTTAAGCTTTATTATCCATCCACCAGGTACTGGAGGAGTGGCATGGAATTCTTGATCGTTATCACTTAATGCTAGAAGCTTGCGAATTAAATTCAGTATCTGAAGAAGATTATCTTGACTTGGGGAGGGCTGGTTTAGGCAGTTGTTTGCTTGGTGGGCTACCTGATTGGTTGGTAGCCTATTCGGCTCGCTTGGTATGTGCTTTTGCTGTCCCCTGATTTTTGTTCTGGGATTAACCTTTCCTGCTAGTAATCTATTCATCCTCCTATTTTTCCTGACTTTTCCATTTTGGATGAAGGTGAGGTTTATAAATTTTGAAAGAACGAAGCTCCCTGCGGAGATTCTAAAGCATAATTTGGAGGAAAAAAGGAAATATTTTTCAGAAATTTGTCTTGAAGTTGAGACGAGTGATGCTGAGGTTCAGGTGAGTTGTTGACTGTCCTACTCTCTCTCTTATTGTGTATGTGCGCACGCATGCATTTGTTTGAGCAGGCTTGCACTTTCCTTGTGGATGATATCTTTTTCTGGTGAGACAGGCTGAGGGTGTGTACAATCAAAGGCTTCAGAATTTGGCTGTTACTCTTGACAAGGTGAATAGCTTCTCAAATTTTGTTATGTTAAGGAGCTTGCCAACTCTTTCCAGCTTCCGTCTTTTTTTCTTTACTAAAATCAGTGTCAGGACACATGAGACATGTATTTTGGTGTGATGGGCCTGGCTCTGGTGATTCTCTGGACCAGAAAGTTGTATGATAAGATGATATTGATCCTGCTAGTCTGGGGTCTAATAAAAAATTTTGAGGCCAAAGTTTTAAACCCAAACCTTTGTATCATTCAATTACTCTTCATCTTTTAAGCTCATCTCTTTGTTAGGATCCTTACTCCTGATCTTTCAACTTGTGTCTAATGATGTCTTAGTGCTTTTAGTCTAGATCTCTGTTGTAAACAGAAAATGTTCTGCTTTCCTAGCTTTGTGAAGATGTTGATCTTTTGAGTTCTATTTACAGGTGAGGTATGTTATGAGGTGCGTTTATGGTGATCCGAAGAAAGCACCACCTCCTCTGGAGAAGCTGAGTCCTGAAGCCCTTGTTTCCTTTCTCTGGAAGGGAGAGGGATCATTTGTTGAGGAGCTTCTCCAATGCATGGCTCCTCATGTGGAAGAAGGCATGTTAAATGATCTCAAGTCCAAAATCCCCGCTCATGATCCATCGGGTTCTGATGACATTCAGAAAGAACTTCAGAAATCGTTGTTATGGTGAGTAGTGTGCATTTCTTGGATTTTGTATCAGTACTTTTTGAACTTGTGATGTTTCAACTGTTGAAATATAGTAGTCTTAGTTTGGCGGTTAGTTCCGTTGTGTTTATTGTGGTGTATTTGGCGGGAGCGGAATGCGCGACACTTTAAAGATGTAGAGACATTGATAGTGGAGCTACGGAAGCGTTTGCGCAATACGTTATATATGTGGATAGCGTCTCATTATAGTTTGAATGTTTTTACTTATGCAGACTTTTTAAACTTATTTTCTGTTCGTTTCTTTTAGAGGCACTCCTGTATACTTCTAGTGTATTAGAGTGGCGATCCTCTGCGTTGTATTAATGAATTGACATTACTTATCAAAAAAAGAAAAAAAAAGAAATATAGTAGTCTTATGGGGTGTTCTTCACTTGAAAGGTTGAGGGATGAGGTCAGAAATCTTCCATGTACCTACAAGTCTCGGCATGATGCTGCAGCTGATTTGATCCATATTTATGCGTACACAAAGTGCTTCTTTAGAATACGGGTATGTCTTACAGCTACAGTAACTCCTAGAATCTGTCTGCTAACCTTGTCATGTGTAGTTTCTTTTATCTAAAGCAAATTTCATTTTTAAATGCAGGAATATGAAGCTGTAACTTCTCCACCAGTTTACATTAGTCCACTTGACTTGGGCCCTAAGTACATTGATAAATTGGGGGCAGATTTTCAGGAGTATTGCAAGACCTATGGTGAGAATTATTGTCTAGGGCAGCTGATTTTTTGGCATAACCAGACGAATGGTGAGCCAGATTGTAGCCTGGCTAGAGCAAGTAGGGGTTGTTTGTTGTTACCCGAGATTGGTTCCTTCTATGCTAAGGTTCAGAGACCATCACGCCATCGTGTTTATGGCCCAAGGACTGTGAGGTTTATGCTGGCAAGAATGGTGAGTTTAATAAGCTTATATTAAGTTGTAAGTACTTGTGTTCATTAAATTATAAGATTTGACCTTACTCTACCCTGACTTGGCCCATCCAAAACAGTGTAAGCAACACTGCCTATCTGCATGTTTGCGTCTTAGGCATTGGGAGGACTGTTGGACTCTTTTAGGAGAATAGTTAATACTATGAAAATACCTGCATAAAAGAGCTTGTTGGTGATTTGAAGTTTTTGGTTGGTTTTGTTTGCATATCATATATTTTCTTGTAGATATGAAATTTAGTCATTTTTTGTTACAGGCTGCCCTTTTTGGGCATCTTGATAGGCAGAGTTATGAATAGGTACTTTTGGTCATGTGGCTTACTTTATGATTGGCTTCCTATAAGGTAGTTTTGGTGAACTCTTGTTTGTTTTTCATTTGGGTCAGTGAAACCTTGTTGACTTCTCCAGATTCTTGTATGGACAGCTCTGTTAGATGACTTCTCCAAATTCTTGTATGTTAAATTTATTTCAATTTAACATGTATTATTTAATATACATTTTTCTACTGTTTTGGTTCACATAGATCTCTTGCTAAATCATCGAAGTTAGCCAACATGAAGCCTAATATATTCACACAGCATACATAGTCATGGGGAGGTTTTACAGATTATCAATAAATTTAACATACATGAAAACTGCTACTTTTAATAACAAACAGTTGTTACATAGGTTTCGTAAGGGCCAGTGGCTGTAGTAAAATTGCCCTTCGGCCAAATCACACTCAGGTTTCCCATTTAATGAACTTGAAGGGATCACTAAAGTTGTGGTGGACTAACCATTGCGATGTTTGGAAACTAGCTAACATGTTATTTCCCTTTGTCAGTTTTTCTTCTTTTAGCTTACTTTATTTGTTTTTGGTTTGCTTATCCGTTGCGTCTTAATGTTTTCCAGGAGAAGCAGTCTCAGAGACCATGGCCCAAGGATCGAATATGGTCATTCAAGACCTCTCCAAAAGTTTTTGGCAGCCCAACGTTTGATGCTGTTCGAAATAATACTCCGCTAGACAAAGAGATGGTGCATTGGCTGAAACACAGACCTGCCATATTTCAGGCCATGTGGGATCGGTGAACTATTGCAGAGATTGGGGAAGCAGCAGGAATCATTAGCCAAGTCTTTGTTAATTGCTTTGGATTGATTTGTCAATTTTAGTTCGCAGCTGCCCCCTATAATGGGGAAGTTGTAATCATTCCAAAGCATCATTCGTTTTGTACTGCTTTTTCTCATTCTTGTGTACAGTTTTTCTTACCCTTGTAATTTGTAATTCATTATCTGGTAGTGAGTAGCATTGGTTTTTCTCAGGAAAAAAAAAAAATTAGCATTGCTTCTCTAATTTAAGGAAAAAAAAAAAAATGCAAAGAAGAAAAAAGTCGTAGGAATTGGCTGTTAATTATTCTTTTTCTCTCCCCGTTTCTAAATTCTTGTGCCTTTCTTTCCTGTCACAGAGTAGGGCTTGTAATTGTCACTGAACAAGACGAATGAGCTTTTTTAAGAGATGCGGTGGCGCCCATCTGCTATATCTTCATTCTCATGTCTTGTTCACAGGGTAGGAGCATATTTTGACAATTACCTTTTACTTCTGATCTTGCATATATGTTTGTCAGAACTATTAGAAATAAGCAGGATGGTTAGAGCCCCGTAGGTGCTTCGAGTGCAATCACTAGAAGTTATTTTGGTAGATCTCAAAGTACCTTTTGTATCCTAACCAAGATTTATGATTTTCTGGAATTTTAGTATTATATTTGCTGATCATTCATAATGGGAAGAGATTTTGGTTCTCATGTTTGTGATACAAGTTTAGTCCCGAATTTGTTAAAAACTTGGTTTCCTGCTGTTGATAGGCCTACGTGAATGGTATTTCTTAAGCAATTGTTTCATTTGTACGTTTTATTTGGTGGGGCATATGCGTCGTGTTAATTTGAGAATACGGTTTTGCGTGTGTTGGCTATTGCAATAAGTATAGTTTTTGTTATGCTAAGGGTTGATCATTAACAAATCAACTGCTGAACAGTGAGCAGCAAAACTTCTATGGAAGAAAAGAAGTTTCAGAAACTCATTTCCATATAATACTTGGATAGGGAAGGGCCTAATCTCAGAAAAAAACGTTTGAGTTCATTGCCGTTGGTTTGAGTGGAGCAATAAGGAGGCCTCATGCATCTAATGTCATAAAATGTTACCCTCTTCCATGATACATTGCTGATAAACGTTGCAATCACTGGAATATACTTTCCAAAGCGCGCTTGTATTCTCATGTGGTGTGTTTGAGTTTGCGATTTTACAGACAAAAGTAAAATTTTAAATTAAATTATAGAAAATGAGAATTGCATTTATAAAAAATATCATTTCGAGTCTCTGCGCTACCAGCCAACCAAACAGTACCTCTGGCAAGTGTAAATACACGCCCAACATTCTCTGTTGCCTCTCTGCTAAATTCCCAAATATACTCCCTCCCTCCCTCCGTAAAGAGCCAATCCCCCGAAATCCCGAATGTACTCACTCTAGGGCATAACCGTCAATTCGAAAGCCTCATGTCGATTTCACCCACCAACAACAATATTAATTACGGCAGCTTTCGTTAGAACAACTGTCCCCGTACCCAAAAAGATTCCAAACCAATCTCACCCGTCCATTCACCCCCACGGCCTCCATCCAACGGCAACCAACAAGGAACCGCCACAAAACCATTTTTTCAAATGCCCGCTCGGTGGCCTGAAATGAAACGGAAACTGAGAAGCAGACAAAAGGTCGACAAAAAGCCTCCATGACCTACACCTGCATTTCACGTACTCCTATGTACGGACCCTATCATCCTCGACGTCCTAGCAGCCCACCTTCTGCAGCCAATTTCCTTTCACCACGCGTCCCTTCTTCCCGTAACGTCCACGAGATACAGACAGACTCTGAGAGAGAGAATCAGAGGCTATAAATACAGTCACCACCACACGCCACTCTCTCTCTCTCTCTGAGTCAGATACTGTGTTTTTCTGTTCGTGAGTGAAAATGAAGAGGGATTCTGATACGAGTTTCGCCGGCGGCGAGAGCGCCGATGAGTGTAGCATCGACTCGATGTTCTCCGGCGTGAGCCTTCAGTCATTACTGACCGAGAAAGCCCTAATGCCGTTATACGGCGACTACGTAGTCGGAGAACCCCCACTTGGTTTTCCGGCCAACTCCACGAGTACGACGATGACGACGTCGTTTCCATTCACCTTCTTCAGCGAGGATTTTCCTGCTCTGAAGTACCGCAACCAACTCGCTCAAAACTCCGACGAGGGCCCCCGACTCGGACCCCTCAACTCGGGAGAAGACTCAGCGAAATACAAGCCCAACCTCAAGCTCCCAAAAGCGGAACCATTTCACCCCCATGACGAGTCGATTCAGACTCAGACTCAGACATTCAATTCCTTAACCAACCCAAGCTCTGATCTCAAACTCTCATCACAGTTCTTCTACTTACCTCACTTACACTCGCTCGAACATTCCCAAGGCCAAGCATATGTCTCTGCGTCACCCTTCAAACGCGCCCGAGCTGACTCAGTGCCGAGCGACTCCCAAACCCTAGACTCAATCGTGCAGAGTTGCTACTACCTGAACCGTCCTGTGGTTATCCCTCAGAGCAAGCTGGCTCGGCGGCGGCGCCAGAAGCTGAGCGAGAAGATGCAGAGCCTACAGAAGCTAATGCCTTGGGACACCAAGATGGACATGTCCACCATGCTAGAGGAGGCCCACAAGTACGTCAAGTTCCTCCAGGCCCAGCTCAAGGCCCTCCAGTCCATGCCTCCCCACTCCACCTGGGCCTTTCCTTCGGCCCAGAACTCATGCGGCGGCGTTTTCGGCTACCTGGGAAAGCTGACCCGGAACCAGATCCTCCGGGTGCTGGTCAACTCGCCCGTGACCCAGACGGTTCTCTACTCCCATGGCTGCTGCGTTTTCTCCGTCGAGCAGCTCAGGGACGTCGCTACTCTGCAGAAGCCGGGATTCTTCAACAATCCCTGAGCGAGCGAGCAAGGTGGCGCGTGGTTTGCACGCTACGTCGCTGTCTTTGGGTGGCAGTTTTTGAGGGTCCTTTGTTGCTCTGTGCTTCTCAGGGTTTTGGTAACGTACAGTTTCAGGCGCTTTCTTGTCCCTAGCTTCCTTTTTCTTCTTTTGCATTTTGGGGTTTTTTCTTTTCTTTATTTCGGATAATGAAAAGAAAAGAATACATAGACACAAGTACATCTGATCTAGGAATACAAAAAGGTTAGGAGGAGGTAGAATTAATGATGTTTGCATGGTGAGAAAGAGAAGAGAAAGTTGGGTTAGTTGCTGATCGAATTTTGTGTGAATTAAGGAGTAATTAAGACATCATTAATACTTTTGTGGATCCTGAATTTGCGTTCTCTTCTTCTTCTTATTAAGTTGTTCTGACTGTTCCGCTACCTGGGTTGGCCATGTTTGTGGATGATGATGCTCTGTTTACTGTGACAGATCCGTTAAGGAAGAAAGTAGCATGAGATGCCTGATGGAATGACCCCATTGATATATATATACTTGTGTTAATTTGGGCCATATGCAGTTTAAGGTATATATACATCCGGCATTCCGTACCACTTTTGATATTTTCCTACTCGTATATTTGATAAATTAAAGTTGATCCATCACGGAAGGAATTTGTGTTAAAAATATCAAAAACTTGTTTGAAAACATCATTTCCATTATATATGATCACATCCATTAGGGTTTTGTAAGGAAGCTTAAGAGTGCTTGAATGGACTACACAATCAAGCAATTCAAAAAGTTATGAGCCCAACTATTTGATATCATATCTGGTTGGGTTGGGTTGGATAGTCAAATTCATCTTCTTTGGGTTTGTCATGGGTGGCCTGGCTACTATGCTCTGGTCCACTGGATTGCACTTTTTATTAAATATTGGAAAAAGGAGTTACTAGGATATAAAATACAAGAGAGGGTGGGCATCCTATTCCTAACAATGAGGCCCAGAAGGAAAATATAGTGCTAAAAGATATAACATACAAATAACTGAAAATTGGCCATAAATGGCCCAGTCCAATGTTTTTTAGATAGAAATACAAGAAAATGGCCGCCTTAAAAGACGGTCGTTGATGCAGACCACGAGAAAGTCTGATTGCTATTACAACGAAAACAAGGTGATTTGGAGGCTGCGATACGAGAGAAAACACTGTAAAATCTAGATATGGAGTTGTTGACGAGGAGCTTCCCAATGTCCCACAAGAGGGATGCCCCGTAGATATGTAGCTCAAATTAAATGACATCTTTTATTTATGTCTCCATAGCAAAAAGAGGGACATATCGTAGGGGGTAGGGATGTGTTATTTCTATCACTTTAGTTTACATCAAGTCTACACCAAGATAAATAGAGTGTGAGACCTACATGCATAGCTCCCATACTCTATATGTCCTGGTATAGAATTGATGTACACCAATTGATATAAAAAAATTAGTACCCTATCAGGGGAGATCATAGCAGACATAAAATAATAAAAAATTAAAGATTTGCAGCTCAGGTGGTGAGGGGGGTGAGGGGAGAATAGGGAAGATGAGAGGGAGGGCATCAGAGATGGAGGATGAAGGTGGATGGCATATATGGGTTTGAAAAACCCAAATATGTCGTCCAATGGAGGCGTGTGGATCTAACTCTTTGAGGTAGAGATTCGGAAGAGCGAAGAGGAGGCCCGTGAGAGTGGAGATCGAAGAGCCGAGAAGGTGGTGGTGGAGGAGGTACAATTATAGACCTAATAATAGTTTTTTTTATAGATTTGGTGAGTGAACAATACTCACTATTGTTGATGAGTACTATTTACTTACTAAATTTTTTTTCACCAAATTAATAAGATTGTTGAAGAATTATTTTGGACTATTCCACTAAATTGGCTCATCAAAATTATTTTGATAAGAGTATTAAAAATGCTATAACAAAACAAGTACGGATGAAGAAAGGGGAAAGGAGTGTCTCACGGGAGAGGAAACTATTTCTTGTCAGAAAAGTAGAGAACTTCTCTCACTCGAAAGCTAGAGAGAGAAGATTAAAAAAATGACGTTTTCCGTAAATTTCATATATGTTTGTGTTCTTTATGCAGGTTAATTATTCACACATTTATTTTATGTTTTACTTTTCCCCTAACAAAACGACCAGAGAGATCTTAATTTGAATTAGGCTTGGCAATTCGAGTTGTCGTGTCAATCCATTTGGTTGGCGTGTCAACCCATTGGGTTAGCGTATCAACCTATTTGACTAATTTGATAAAAAATGTGTAATTATCGCGTCATAAATATCTTATAAACGGGTTGATGGGTCATAAACATGTCATAAACACGTTGGTGGGTTATAAACGGGTTGACGGGTCATAAAAGAGTTATAACTTAAACCCAAACCCTCTATATTCGTATCGTGTTCGTGTCGGATTCATGGGTCGTGTCAAAATTGCCAAGCCTAATTTGAATGCATCATTAATCTCTAAACATGTCTCTTTTTTGTTTTTTGGAAGCTTAACATGTTTAATTCTTTTATCTCATACAAATTAGACAACTATTTAAAAAAATAATAATAATTATAGCGGAGTCCCATCGAGTTTAGGAACAACATGACAGTCATGATCAGATAATTAAAAACCAACTAGTTTATGCGCTTATATCCATAAAAGAGAGAAATTACACCTTTTTTTTAATTTTTTAATTTTTTTTTTTTTAATTTGCACTTCAAATGATGTGTTACAGTTCTATGAGATGTCGGAATAATTATTTTTGTCATTTGGTTTGTCTATTATTCTTGAAAATGATAATTCTTCACTTGAGAAATGCTATATATTACATCATCATCCCACCGTAGTCTTATTGTGCTGATGTGACAGTGCTCATTAGTCGTTAGATTTTAATTTTTTAATAATTACAAATCCAATAATTGATGGACACTACCTCGAGTTTAGTGGGATGATGGTGTAATACTTAGGATTGCCCTATTCACGTTGAAAAATTGTCATTCCCCCAAACCAAAGGAATAACTATTTTCTAGGGGTATAAAAATTCTAAATAACCGTATGTTTTATTTTTTTTCCTAGGTAAAACAAAAAGAAAAATTGTTTCCATGTGTGTCGATCACGAATTAGGATTCCCTACAATTTTTCAAAGAAATTATAGATTATCAAATTATGTAATTTTGGTCGTTTCTAGACATTAGAACGTTTGAAAAATGCTACCTATTAAAAATGTAGCATGTTATCGAGGCAGCAAAAAATAATTTTCCTCCTAAAAGGCTTACTCTTCACTTTTTCAAAAACGTTTATTCTTCATAAAATTAATAGATAGTTTTTGGTTCAAAATTTTTTACAACATAAAAAGCAAGAAACTGATGAAAATTAGTCAATTCTCAATTGTAACATGCCTCATTCTTAGTTGGTGGCATTTTCTAAACGTTTCAATGTTAAAATTATATAATTTGAGAAATTACAATTTCTTTAAAATTGCATGAGATCACAATCCGTCTTCCACCCCCTTAACAAAAGCACAGGGCCAATACAATCACTTTTGTTTGGTAATCAGGGTGGTGCGACCATCCTCAGTGCCAATCAGTCACCCCCTGCATGGGTAGTTGCAACACTTTTTGTGCTTTAGTTGATACATGTATGTGTTATTTAATAATCAAACTTTATTTTGTGTCTATAAGTTAGTTTACAAGTAATATGTAACTATTTATTAGATAATGACACGTTTTTTAAAATAATAGATTTATTAACTAACATCATAACCAATTTTTAGAAAAAAAAAAGATAAAAGAAAAGAAAAAAAAAAGAAAAAAGAAAAGAAAATGTAGCATCCCTCAATAAATAAACAAAGTTCAAATCAATACATTATATATAGCGGATTTCGAGCAGGAAAACGAGCGAATTTATTCGTGCCCTAATCCTTTGCATCGAGCCTCGGCCTGATGTGATTTCGAGGTTCCCCAAAACGAAAGGAAGTCCCATTTTCATCCCTACGTAGGCTTTTGAGAGCGACTCAGAAAAAGGGATATTTATCGAAGAAAATTCAAGATTCGACAGTGAGACTGAGATATACTGTTTGGGCTTTCTAGTCCATATCTTACAAGCCCAGGGGCCCACTTGGTGCCCTTTAGTCAAGCCAGTACGTTCTGACAAAGTGCTAGGTCTTCCACAGAAATGACATTGGCCCATTAAACAATGATTGTGAAAGAAGGTTAACAAGATACCACACTTATCCCACAAATTGAAAATAGAAAAAGCACTCAAATTTTAAATTTTTATTGCACGTGATCTTCACCGGGCTCGCTCTACTCGCTGTAATTTCCCGGCTAAAGATGGTTGAAGCGGTAAAAATACTGTTCTATTCCAAATATGGAAAGAAAGAAAAAAGAGACACCAACACAATAGACTAAAACCTAAGCAACATAAAAAAAAATAGACTAGCGTCCGACAGAGTGAAAGATAACAAGGTACCCAACGCTGGCGTTAGGGAGGTGGTAGGCAACGCGGTTGATGGCGTCGGGGAGCTGGAACGCTAGTGAGTGCGGTAAAGTGGCACTGCACGTGAGAGACAGAGACCATTGGAGGAACGTAAATTTCGCTTTGAACAAAACCAGATCTAAGAACTTGGAGAAAAACGGCCACCGACGTTGGGGAGAAGATGGCGAATGAGGAGGAGAGAGCCACTGGCACGGTGGAGAAGCCAAGACACCACAATAGCGGATTTGGGCTGGATAAGTCATACGGGACGAGGGATAAAACTTTAAAAGATCGATGTGATCGATAAGGGCTAGAGACAAACAACAATATAAGCGAAAATAAACACAAAGGAAAGTGGAGGAGAGGAAGGAAGAGATGAGTTTCTTCCCTCCTCCCTTAGCACGCTGAAAAAAAAAAGGAAGACAAATTTAGGCAGGAGAAAGGTCAGAGTGTTTTAGTTTTTAGCTTGTTTACCACTCCGCCGTTGTTAGTATACATAGTTCAAAGCTCAATTAATTAACGAACTATATGTGCTTGAACGAAATCAAGTTTGGTTTTTGATATATTTGTAAATGCTTTAATTAGAATGATTTTATGTATTAATATGCATAATTTTAGAAGAAAATGTTATAAAAAAAAATACATTTTATTTCTTGTTTTATAGCTATTATATATTATTATTGAAGTGTTACCTGTATTTTGTTTATTTCTTTCTTTTTTATGACGATGGGAAATCCTTTAAGGTACGTAAGACCATTTCATTTAATTTATCCATTTTTGTTTGGTAAACCCGAACTCGTGCAAACTGCAAATTACATCTTTGCAAACAAATCGATTTCGGCTTTTCCGGCAGGCGTGAAGACTTCAAGATAATGTTTGCACTTAAGAAAATTTGAATGTTAGGGAATGACACCAAAATCGAAACCATTTGTAGAAACTATTATTAAAGAAAAAAAACAGTATATGGATAGGAATGAATGATTTGCAAGTTAAAAGTCAAAGAAACACAAATAAGAATTCACACCGATTCCATTTGGGGCATGAGTAGATGCCTCGGGCGGGGCGCTCCTCTATGAGCTGGTTTATACCCTACTTTCCTTCCTCCCCCATCAAAGGAATCCGAGAACGAAGAAAAAGAAGAGAAAGAAGACACAAAAGCAAAATAAAGTATGCACTGTTGTAGACAAAAGAAGCTTTTACCCACTTAATCCCAGCTGAAAGGCATTCTGCACACTTTCCTACTCTTTAAAACCCCCTTATTTCCTTTCATATGTTCCTTCTCATGATCATCTAAAGCATATACAGTAGCAAGAGAGAAAGAGATCGAGAGATATTTTTCTTCTTCTAAGACCCTTTTTCAAGTGCTCCACATATTATCCAACAATGTCCAAGTTATTAGGTTCTTTCATTTGTCTGTTGATCGTGGCAATGGATATCATGGCTGGGATTCTTGGCATTGAAGCAGAAATTGCACAAAACAAGGTATATATATCATTCTTTAAATGGCAGAAAAAAGTTTGTGCATATGTTGTAACTCAAACTTTTCAATTTCTTCTTCTTCTTCAACAGGTGAAGCATCTAAGGCTGTTTATATTTGAGTGTAAAGAACCAAGCAGCCAGGCTTTCAAGCTAGGTTTTGCTGCAGCAACACTTCTGGGCCTAGCCCATGTCATAGCAAACTTGCTTGGTGGCTGCAATTGCATTTGTTCTCAAGAAGAGCTCCAAAAGGCTTCCCCCAGCAGGCAACTTTCACTGGCCTGCCTCTTCTTCACTTGGTATGTCATCCTTAAAGTATTGATTAAATGATTAAATTTACTCTTTTTTATTCACTTATACTTTTGAGATGTGTAATGATTTAACATGATATTAGAGAAAGATCCTGAGCTGAGTTTGAACCTGACTCTACAATTTACCTTTCATGGTTTTCTGATTGATGATCAGGATCATATTTGCTGTCGGATTGTCCATGCTGGTGATAGGGACTTTGTCAAACCACAAGTCAAGGGCTTCCTGCGGTTTCTCACACCCTCATTTTCTGTCCATTGGAGGGGTTTTGTGCTTTGTTCATGGGCTGTTTTGTGTTGCCTATTACGTTTCTACCACTGCCATGCTTAAGGAGTAAGACAAGTATATATGGAGGCCAAGCTTAAAGCAGTGGTTTCTTCTTCTTCTTCTTCTTTTTTTTTTTTTTTTGTAATTCAGTGGTTATATTACTACATTCTTATGTTGCATCACTGCATTATCAAGTTCTTCGGTTGGAAGTTCATTGATCCTACAAAAAAACAAGTGTTTTGAGATGCTTTTTTTAGAACCATGGAAAAAGAAAAATGTGGTCTTACTGGAGTTAACTTTATATTATAAAAATCTAATCTCTTTTTCTTTAGCCCAAAAGAAAAACAAAAAAGTAAACACATTTCCATCCAAAAAATCAGAGGTGCTTTATATGGCCTAGCCTGTTCATATGGTGTGGCTTCTCTGATAGTTATAAAATTTAGCCAAGTCTAAAATTAACATAATTTTGAGGATATTATTAATTTGTTATAGTTGAGTTTGGCTTGTGATCAGTTCAAATTGAAATTAGAAACCAATCACATTCAAATATGCCTTCGACATGTCACTATCTCTTGTTTGTCTCCCCTTAATTTCAGGCTTTAATATGTTTATTACAAAAGCTTTCGGCTTCTGATGCTTTTTCTCATTGCAACCCAGCTGTGAAGCTTCATAGAAAAGCTCAAAAAGCCCATAAGGTAGGGGCTTAATCAGCCCACGATTTCCCCTTTGCTTATGAATTTGTCCAAAAACAAAACCTACTATTATCCAAAACTTTTAGGTTCAGCCCATTAAGGAAGGAATTTGTTTGACCAGAGACTCTTTTAATGTTCGGCTAAAAAAACAGGACATAAATTAACTACAAATTAGCTCTTAACTAATTTCGACAAACTCTTTTAATAAAGTTTTATGTATCCCTTCACACATGTCACTTTATTAACCTGGTTTGTAGAAATTAACTACAAACTAGTTTGTAAATATTTTTATAAAAAACATGAGGAAATTAACATTGCTATTATATTTGCTAGTACTTGAGCTACTCTAACAAAATGTTTTTTTAGAAGCCTAAATCAAGATGGGCTGGTGAAAAAGATTACTCCAAGTCGTAACATATATGAAGCACATTTCATCCCCAGTTGTTTTATAGGGTTTTATAGACAGAAGGCTATCTAGTGGGACTTAAGCGATCTTTCATGCCCTTTTAAAAATTACACGTTTTCACTATTTTTAAAATCACAAACCTAGCTAAAAGAACCTTGAGAACTAGTTAACAACATTGCCCACCAACACATTGTGCATCTTATGTTGCATCACTGCATTATCAAAATCTTCGATTGGAAGTTTACTGCAAAACAAAAATGTGGTTTTTCTCGAATCACTGCAAATACCGATTGATTGGATTTTGTGAGTCTTTTGTATGTCTCTCTCTCTCTCTCTCTCTCTCTCTCTCTCTCTCTCTCTCTTTAATTAATGACTTGGCATTTGTTGACATAGTATTGCGTTGGGGTGTTGACATGGATGTTAACAGGTTAGATGAGACACATGATAGGAGTTGAATTAAGAAAAGATAATGCTTTACTAGTTGTTAACATATCAACAATTCACTGAAATAATCAAGGCATTTCTTATTTTGACATTGTCCAATGGAAAGAACAATCAAATTTGCTGAGTTTTTCTTAGATCTATGTTCAAAATCACTGGAAGTCTGAGAGAAATTATTATGATCACATGAACACCCAAAACAAGGGGTTCTCAACCTAAGGTTTTAAAGAAACCTAAGAATATATATATTATATTTTGAAAACTGCTTAATTACCGGTTTCTCGATTATTAACCGCTTTTCTAAATAACTGTAACCGGTAACAATAACTGCCTATATATATTTAATATTTTAAAAACTGGTTATTGATTACACGGTTATTAACCGCTTTTATAAATACCTATGACTGGTAAACGCAATTGGTCTAGGCAGTTGTTCGGTTATCTGGTTACGATTATTTCAGTTTATGCAATTATATGGCTAGCGGTTATCAGTTATTAACGGTTAATAACCGCCTCACTTATACCACCCTACTTCGTATGTTTATATCAAAGGCTTTCAGCTTCTTCTAATGCTTTTTCTAATTGCAACCCAAGTTGTGAAGCATCATAGAAGGTCAAAAAGCCCATCAGGTCCCTCCCTAATCACCTCAAATTTTATTAATTCCTTATTTTGGGGTATGCCAATTTTCCAAAAACTTCTTCCCTTGAGCAAGTTTTCTTTGATCCATGATACCCAAATGGAAACAGAACGGGCAAAAAGAGGCCAGATATGTTGCATCATAGAAGCCTTAGTCCACTCCTCGATCTTCTTCAAACCCAAACCACCTAAATTTTTGAAAATATAAATTATCCCACACAACCTTAGCTTTGGCAGCTTCACCATCTTTCCCATTCCAAAGAAAAAAATCTATTAAATTTCTATTCTAGAGCCTTGATAATCTTCGACAATATAACACTTGGAAGCTGTGTAAAATGGAAGTCGATAGCTGCAAACGACCCACAAAAGAGAGCTTTTTTGAAAGCCAAGAATCCATACGGCCCATGACCTATAAATATATATATTTTATGTTTTGGAATGTTTTAAAATGAAGGTATTAAAGGGCATTAAATGAAGATAGTCTCACATACAAGGCTGTAAATGAGCCGAGCTTGAACAAGTTGTGCATGTGCAAACTCGGCTCATTTACATTTATCACGAACCCGAGCTGAGCCAATCTCATTTATCATGAGCTAGCTCAAGCCAAGTTTAAACTCACGACGAGTTTTAAAAATTAAGCTCAGCTTGGCCAAATTTGCTGTATTTAAGTTATATAATTTATTTAACATACAAAAAAGAGGGGTGAGCTCATTTAAAAGTTAATATTACATTATATAACATATAAACAATATCTATTTATATTGCATGTTAAATAAACTATATAACTTACAAAAAAATAAAAATAAATGATGTAATGATTATTAAAAATCTAATGATAATACTTATAACATATAATAAGGTGATTACATGTCATATGCTACAATGTTATATTATTATATGATCATATAGTCTTATAATCCTATTATATAATATGAATATATAATATGATTAAGTATCTGGATTGTCATTATATGATGAACAATTAAGTATTGATATTATTCACTTTTACTATTATATATATATATAACCAATAAATTATAACTAATTAATATATACTGACCAATGACCATTGTTATTTGTTACTTAATTTATGCTTACATATAGTATATTGTTTATTAATATACTATATTATAAAAATTATATAATACACACACACACACACACACACACACACACACACACACACACACACACAGTCACACACACGTACGAGCGGGTTCAAGAGCTTTAATCGAGTCGAGCTGAATTTATATGAATTTCCATCGTTTAATAATCGAGCCTAATTCTGTGTAGCTCATTTAATAATCGATTTGAGCACGAGCCAAGTTTATTTGAGCTGATCTTGAGTAAGCTCACGAGTAGTTCAGCTCGTTTACACCCCTACCTACATGAGAAAAAGAGAAAGTGTAGTTGGCATTTATAAGGCCCACAATACTCTAAGCATTTAAAGTAATGCTTGAGTGTATGCATTTACGTGTATATTCTAGTATGGTACGAAGCACCGAATGCACACGCACGCGTGCGTATGACAGTGGGCTAAAGGGTGCTTTGATGGCACACTTGGCACTTAGCGCAAAGCATCGGAGCTCGAAGCGATCTAATTATGACCATTCAATTTTGGATGGTCATGATCAATCTGGTGGATTGATCTAGATCATTGCTTCTTAGGTAGATCCAGTTGTTGGATTTACTGGACCATTACTAAAGTAGACTGTAAAGTTAAATCACATTTGATCTAATGTTTGAGATTAATTAATAACGATTCAATGGTTATTATTAAATAATCATTGACAGTTATTTGATCTGATGGTCAGAATTAAGTGTCTGTTAAAATTGCATTTTATGACTGTTACTTAAGTAGTTATGGACAGTTAGATTAGCAGTTTTTCAACACAATATAGAAGTAATTGCTGTCTAGTTATTAATAAAAAAGATAACAAAATATCTTTGATTTCCAGTTCTTTTTCTTATACATTCTGTATTTAAATTTCATGTCTATGTCTCTTGTTATAATAGAAAATCTGAAAGTGTTATGGTTTATTTTCGTTTTTACAAAACACAATTAAACAAACAGAGGATTTTGAGCTCTATTGTATCTTGAAAAAATATTTGCTTTAACCTTTTGCATATCTAGTGGTAGCAAATAATTTCTTAAAGAAATCGACTTTATAATGCGCTTTGGAAGCATTTTGTTTTTATGCTTTCCTTTACTTTTTTCTAACAGAGCAATACTTGACATTCTACGGATGTAAGTCTAGTGGATATTAAAGGATCTCCAAGATAATGTACAGGAAGCTTGCCGTCCCTCATTTATATAGTCTTGTAGACTAGAAATCTACTGGCCCTTCAAAAAACCAGCGACTCCAGAGCATAAAATGGAGCTCTTGGAAGGGTTTGCTTTATGACATTTACTGAGCTTAAGCTTGCTTCAGAGAAAACAAGCAAGTCGTCAGCAAAGCACAGGTGCGTTAGCTTCAGCCTTGAACATCTATGATGGAACTTGACACCTGTATTTGCTCTAGAATGATCTTCCATGAGAAGAGAAAAAAAAATCTAAATCTCCATGGCTAAGGAGAAAGAGGGTTACCTGGCCTTAACCCTTTTCTACTTTTGAAGTAACCAACCAAGGACCCATTAATGGCGGTGGGAAATCTCGGGAAAGTGACACACTACTTGATCCAGTTAGTGAACTTAACTATAAATTCAAAACAGAGCATGCAATTAATAAGAAACTCCCCATTAATCGAATCATAGGCCTTCATCACTCATCAGATCAAATTTATGAGTACATCTGGGATTTCCCTCCCTCCTATGATAGTTACAGACAGTTTCCTGGGCCAGCCGTATATTTTTCGAGATACTCATTGAAAGAATAAAAGTAGATTGGTTCACATTCATCCATTTGAAGTTTATCTTTTTCATTTACTTTAAATTTTAATTAAATATTTCATGTGTCGGACTTATGCATGAAAGATAGAGTTTGAGCTCAAAAAATGTTAAAATATTAATTAAATAATTAAATTTACTAAGCTTTTAAAATAATTAGGTGGTGATTTAATTTAACAGGTTTTAACAGCTTTAACATCATCAAATTGTTAGTGCACATTCTCCTCCTGGACAACTCAGCATCACTTAGTCACAAGCCAAGCCAGGAAATGATGCCACAACAACTCAACGTGGCAGTGAAGGAAAGTCCAAGCCAGGAGACACAGCCACGTGTGTGCAAGCCAACATGGTAATCCAACAGCATCAATCACGCACTCCAGCATTTGCAGCATCCCAACAATCATGCAATCACAGATTATGATGAATCAATCTGTGATTGCCCAGCTGTTTCACAAACCAAAAAGGAAACACAAGCTCATGCAGATTGCAGCCCACGATCACAGCACAAAGATTGCGCAGCTGCTGCTTCCATGCAGAAAAGGAAAATCAAGGGCTGTCGTAAATCCTCTATATGCAGCCAATGACGGAGAGGGGGGGGGGGGGGGGGGGGGCATAAAAATAAAATTAAGGTTTTTTTGGCCTATTGGCCCATAGTAAGAAATTTTTGCTTAATCCTTGGTCCATTCCCTTTTATCATTTCTTCAATTAGTTTCATCTCATTTGGAATGATAACTTCATTGTCAAAAAATTTTCTTTTAATATTTCACGGGTAGCAACAGACATGCATGTCTGAGAATGGTAACAATGGAAGGAGTTTTACGAAGTTGTAGAGATTTTGTTCAAAGTAAATGAAAATGGTTTAGTAAATCAGTGTATTGGAAGAAGGCAAATGTGGATTTGAGGAGTCGCACGCCTGACAAAGTTCAATTTCTTAAGGATGTGTGGCCAAAGATAACGTGAAATGAAGATTCATTTCAATATAACTAGATGACATTAGAAAAGTCTAGAAGATATGTATTTCATTTGTTGTGTTACGTTTAGTATAATGTGTTTTGTGTAGAATATAGTGTGTTTTGTATAACAGTTAGTGGGCTATTGTATTAATTAGAGTGGCTTGTTCTAACAAAAGGAGTAAGAAAATATTAGTTTTAAGAGCTATGTCATTCAAGTAAAGTCTTGCAAGAACGTTGAGAAACACACAATTCATCTAACTCAAATTTCTCAATTTTAGTACAGAAACTGAGATTTTTTTTTTTTTTTTTAATTTTTTTTTTATATATATATTTTTCATTTTCTGAATCTTTAGATAGCAGTTTTCTTTACTCTTTTTTTTTTTTTTTTTTTTTTTTTTTTTTTTTTTTCCAAAAAACTCTTTTCAATTTTCTTATTAATTTTTAATTTGAAGGGAATAATAAAAATATCAAAACTGGATTATGTTTAATTTACTTAAAATTTGCCTTAATATATATTCATACTTTAACCCCTACTTAAGAAAAAAATTTCTTTGACCCCCTCAGCTCCCATTAAAATGTCTGGCTCCGTCCCTGATGCAGGTAAGGAAAGGTCCAGTTATATCAAGGCGTGTCCATTACGAATTTGCTCCCGAAGGAAATATACACTTGCCTTGTATAGAAGACAATGCTGTCAATCCAATATTTCCTGTAATCAAGTTATTTACTTTTCTTTTCGAGTAGTGATAGGCAGGGGCCATCCTGCCGGCCCCTGCCCGGCCCTTTCCTACGTGGAAAGGGCCATTTTAGTTTTACACTTTTTTTTAAAAAAAAAAAAAAAAAAAAATATTTCAAATTTCAAAATACTGCAAAACCAGTTCGGGGGCCCCAACTTTCTCATTTTTGTCTTCCCCCCAAATTTTCCCTCCCTCCCTCTCTCCATCTACCCCCAAAATCTTCCCACTGTCGACCACCGTTCGGAGGAGTGTCGTTCTTCCGGTTCCGGCAACCACTTTCGCACGAGCCAGCCACCGTTTCGAGCCCCGTCATTCTTCCGGTTCCGACGAGGTGTTTCGCACGAGCCCGCCACCGTTCCGAGCTCCGTCGTTCTTCCGGTTCCGGCAACCAGTTTCGCACGAGCCCACCACCGTTCCGAGCTCCGTCATTCTTCCGGTTCCGACGAGGTCCCCCACCGTCTACTTCCATCTCCATCACCGTCGTTCTCCATCTTCGGCCAAAGCCCACCCATCGGCCGTCTTCCAGTTCCGGCCGTTTTCCAGTTCCGGCTTCCCCCCAAATCCGGGAACTGTTGGTCCCGCCATATCCGGTGGTTCGCGGGTGCTGCCGAGACCACGATTGGGGTTCCATTAAACAGCATCATCATCACCAAATTAGGGGTAAGTTAATTCTGGAATTTTCAAGGTTTCTCGTTGGTTAATTGTAGATAGTAGTGGTTGAATCCGTTTCACGTGGGTTGTAATTCTTTGGGGTTTCTCTCTTTCGCTATAGCCTTATGTGTTCATATTTGCTGATTTTTAGTGTGGATTTCGAATTTGGTTGAAGTCTGTTTCGCTATTTTCGCTGTATTACTTTATCACCAAGTTGTTACTTGGGATGTTGCTAGACTGGGATCGATGTTTAATGTTGTTAAATTGTTATTTTTCTCTACCAATGCTTTTTTGTGGAAATTTTGAAGTGCTTTGCTTGTATTAATCGTTTCCAATCCATTGGGTTTTCATTACACTTATAGAATCGGTAAGTAGTTTTTATATTGTACTGAATAAGCCTGATTAGTAATCGATGTTAGCAATAGTGATGCAACATCATCTTATGAATGTCATTTTATCATAAAATCTACTTTGTTTGGTCACTTGGGCATGTGAGTTTCCTTGCTTAGGTTATAGCAAGTATACTTCATGTATGAATCTGAACAATTTAGTCAAATTGTTTTAAGATGGGGCTGTGCATCAGAGGTTTTGGTTCACGCAAGATTCTTCAAAACTTGTCTATTAAACCTTCAATCAGGTTAAGGGCTGCTTTTCAAGTAGTATTCACTTTGAACTCTTTGTTCTTGAAATTGTTTCGACAAGATTATTGCTCTTTTAAAATCTGAACTTACTGATTGGGTCCAACATGGGTTCTTTAGGGCGAGTATTTTGCAAAAAGGGGTGTGATGCTGATGGAGAGACATGGGAAGAATGTAAGTTTTACTTTCCTTGTTTGTGCCAATTTGGCTTGTAAAGCATTTTGGATGAGTATTTTGTATTGTGTTCACTGTCATTTTCAAGTCAGATTTGAAATTTATCTATTTATTTATTTTTTGATAAATAAAAGAAACAATAAAGATTTGAAATTTTTTAGTGTACAGTTTTCTGGAACTGATCAGCATATCATTGCTGTACACTTTCATTGTTTCCAAGCTTTTTATGCATCAAATTCTTTGAGCTTAATTGAAATCTTTTTGGGTGCCGGTGTTGCAGTTGAGCTGGATGAATGCTGTGTTATGTTTAGCAGCTTGTTTCCATTTATTTCAATAGTTGAACTATTGAAACTAAATTAGGAAATAAATGCCACAAAGGGGATTTTTTTTTTTTTTTTTATCAGAAAGTTATGATGATGTGTTAACATATTGATGAAATGCACAATAATGGGCCAGGCAAGCCCTTTTTTTTTTTTTTTTTTTTTCCCTCTAGGAAAGGGTTTGGGGCATTGGTGAGCTACTGGCTGTTCAATTAGTCATGTAGCTGGTTCAGGTTATTGCGGCTACACTATGTGATTAATCCTCCTCTAAATTCCAGAATTTTCCTACATATTTGATGCTGTTGAGCACTGGTATTTCCCCATTTAAAGGGAGAACCACTGGGCTACAAAGCCACTAGCATGTGACTAAGCTTGTGTCTTGATATGATGTCTTTAAACTCACCCTTGGATCACTTTGGCTAGGCCATTTTTTAACTGAATGATTTAGCCATGCATTGAACCTTTATACTTAATTTGAAGAGTAATTTTACTAAAACTAAAGGAAGTGCATGCTAATTCATGGGAGCATGGAGTTGATTTTCTCATAGTTGTTTGTAAGCTTCATTTTATAAGATAATTGCATTTCCAGGCTTGGAGCAGTGCAATGAGATATGCTATAAGGACCCCGTATTGAAGGACCGCCAGTGGAGTGCTTACATTGACTGTTCTCCTGGAGCTTCGAGCTACTCAGAGGTACTTTCTCTTTTACCTGTGGTTCTTTCACATTTTCTTTCCTTTTTTTTTTTTTTTTCGTGACACTGATACCGCTATTTATTTTAATATTTATGCTGCTGTTATGAAGTGAGCTATTAGTCACCCATTTTAGCTTAAATTACCGAATGTTTGCCGTGATGTTATGAAGTGAGCTATTAGTCACCCATTTCTCTTTTTAAGATTTCTTGTGACAATCTTCTTTTTATTATTATTATTATTTTTGACGATAATTCTTTTTTGTGTTTCTTTCTCGTCAGGTGAAGGAGAGTGTCAATGGGAAGAAAGCAAGCATTGTGGAGGTGAAGAGGGCGATAAATCAAATCATTCCCCATACTGACCCTTAGATAATTGCAGAAATATGATAGGGGGGGGAACCTGTAAATTACTGACTAATCAATGAAGTAGTAGTGTACAATTATAGTGTTTTTCTGATTGTCGTTGAGATCAAGTAGTCAATCTAACAAAGTGTATGTGTAATAGCATAAAAGTGCAAGAAATGCAATATGGAATTTCTCTAATAAACGCCTGTTGATACACTATATTTGAAATTGATATCTGAATATTGTATAGCTATAGTCATCTTTGCATCTGCATGGCAAAGAGTACGTAGCAACAATATCTAAAATTGGGCAACCTTGTTAGTCAGCATTTATGGCCTTTTACCTGTTCAACAGTTACCAACTCATAAGCTTATAGCTCAGATGGATTCAGCGTATGTGCCGTAAAAAAACTACAGCATATGTGTTTTTTCGACGGTTCAAACCACACTGGAATTTGTCATTCACTTCTTTAAAAAAAATACTAAAACAACTTTAAGCAGGCGGATTTGAGGCCTCAGGCCACATTTTCCAAGACTAATTACAAAGCCAATCAGCATTCACCATAACAAGGTCTATTTGGAAGCATTCATGAATTGCCCTAATGTCATAATGTAAAAGATCAATCAGCAAAGTGTTGATGAATCACAAGAAGCTCACATTTTGATTTTGGCATAGCCAAACGGAGAAACGATTTAAACGCAACAAAATTGAATAGAATTTGAATCATTATCAAATTGTATAACATATTGGTCGAAATAAGTGCAACTAGAGCTACAAGAGAGACAGAATGGAATTTGTACGCCAAAAAAAGAAGAGAACAAAACAAAATTCATTTATGTGAATCCATTCAGAACATTCTAACACTCTCACAAATTCCACGATCAGGGAAAATTTAATGCTTTGAAAACATGGGTATTTTCTGCTTTAATAGGAAGCTTCTTCCCACAACCTTTCGCAACTTAACCAATTATATTCTCTTTGTAAGCATGGACCAAGGATGAACCACAAAAAAAGCACCCATCAGACTGAAAATTTGCTACCAGGCAGATAAACCCTCAATACAACATTTCGTTCAAGTTGGCATCACTCATCTTCTCCACATCTTCTTGGGACAAAAGGGTTTTGCTACTGCTGCTACCAGCTTTATCATATGGTTGAGCCATCTTCCTAAGGAACTGAAATTGATATTGAGCTATTAGTCACTCAATATAGGAAAGTAAAACCCATTAGTGTTTCAAAATTCCAAAAAGAAAACTCATATTAACTAACCAAAAACATCTCCATATACCCTGTCTCAAATTTGAGTTTGAACTTTCTTGGGTCCACACAGCATGATCCAAAATTGCAAGCCAACTTCTTTTCTTTTCAACCTTCCTCTGCAACCAAAATAATCACAACCCAACTATAGTAATGGAACTAGCTATCATTCTCAAAGGAAGGATAAAACAATTTATCTTGAAATCAGCAAAATAGGAGCAGTAAAGCCCTAAGCATTTGTCATGAATTATATAATCATACTAAAAGCTGATGTAAATAAGCTGAAACTCCTTCATCGACAAATTCCCATGGTTAATTTACAAAAATAATAGCAACAGAAGTGATTGCAGGTCAACAAATAAATGACAGAAATAAGAGTGAACAAGATCTAAAGTCATACTCCCCTTGACAAACCAAACCCCCGCCCCCCACCCCCCCCCAAGATCTAGGGCACGAAATAATGACCAAGAATCAGCCAAATCTCACCCAAAAAACAGCATAGACAACTCCAATTTCAGCAGCAATTTCCACGTTTACTCTCACTCTTGAATTTCGTTGCCATTTCTAGAGAACCAAAAAACAGCATAGAAAACTCCAATTTCAGCAACAATTTCCATTTTCTCTCGCTTTCAACAACCTTTCTCACCAACCAAACATCACCACAAAACCCGATCTCACAGATTCCCACACCTACAAAGAAAATCCTAGCTGTACGTATGGACGATACACACCGACCCGTATAGAGAGATTACTAAACAACGAAACCAAAGAACCAAACCGTAAAGATAGAGAGAGAGAGAGAGAGAGAGAGAGAAAGCAACTCTGAAAACAACTGAAAAAACGCAAAAATGGGGGAGATCGGTACCAGAGCTGGAAATGAGGGAAATCTGGACCGGAAATGGGTCGCCGGAACCCTAAGGCTCGTCGGCGGTCGTTCTGTTGGAGATGGAGATCGCACGGTGGTTGGGTTTTGGCCGGAGATGGAGAACGACAGTGGCCGTTTGTAGTGGTTTTGGGGACCAACAAATTGGTTACAGAGATGAAGACGTTTGGAATGGTCGAATGGTCGCCGCCGGAACTGGAAGAACGACGGAGTTGGGTCGTGCGTTGAGAACGACGGTGCCGGGTCGTGCGTTGAGAACGGCGACGCCGGGTCGTGCGTTGAGAACGGCGGTGGCGGGTCGTTCTTCGCGAACGGCGGTGGCGGGTCGTTCTTCGCGGTTGACGGTGGGAAGAAAATGGGTAGATGGGGAGAGGGAGGGAAAAATTTGGGGGGAAGCTCTGAACTGAAATGAAGAAAATGGTCTAATGGGAATAGATAACCGAGGGGTTTTCAAAATTTGAAATATTTTTCCTTTTTTTCTTTTTTTTTGAAAAAAAAAAAAAAAAAAACCTGTAAAACTAAAATGACCCTTTCCACGTAGGAAAGGGCCGGGCAGGGGCCGGTAAGATGGCCCCTGCCTATCATTACTCACTCTGTGCAATGTTAAAATCATCAAGCAATAAACTGTTTTCCACACTTGTTTTTCAATTCTTTCACAAATTGCTTACCATTCGTCCTCCACAACTGCTTGTAAATGTCCACATGAACTTTTTTAGCTCTCTCAACCTCTTCCACCCACCTTCCACCCGGCCACCTTCTGACCATGAGCATCCCACACGAGTAATATAGTGCTCTTAGCCGACCTGTCTTTGAGCAAACGATGGAAGAAAGTGTTGTTCTGATCACCCAATTGGAGCCGTTGGTTTCTGTTTTTTTGCTTAAGAAAGCTTCCTTAGCCTTAGTGATGGAAACATAGGCATGAAGATACCCTCTCTCCTTTTGCAAACAATCAGCTATCCCCTTAAAAGTAAGAACTTCTTGTTGTGCCATTTCCAATCTAGATCGATCGAGCCCGCATATTTCTTTGTTTCAGATCACCATAAAGCTCCAAGTTTTGACGCTTCAACACACGCTTCCACAGTTTGCCGACATGAGTCAGAACCCGGCAACAATGCCTCCGCCACCAGATCGGTCACGACAGCCGCACGGTGCCGGTCATCTCCAGATCAGCCACACTGCTTTCATCACATCCGTGTGTCTTCTTCTCCGTCAGTCCGATCTGCCTCACGCTAGATCTCTGCCGCACCCATCCGCGTCATGGCCACCCGTCCAACCACCAAGACTTTGTTGTCTCTCTGTCTCGCGTGTTCAAATCTGAATGGCTCGAGAGTAAGTGAAGAACAAGTGGGATGTTTGGTTGCTTCTCGGCGTGCGGCTGCTATGTTTCAATTGGTACAGGTTGATCAAGGGTTGCATCTGAATAGGGAAGGACAAGTATGGAGGACATGAGGTGCTGTCTGTAGCTTACCAAATTTTTTTTAAAAAAAAGCAAAAGACAAAAAAAGCCTCACAGCAACGCCGCCGCCACGTTTTGCTGAGAACCTTGAGCATGAGTAATGTTTAATTTCTTAGTTTAACTCTTACATAACTTTTGTACAATTATTTTTTATTTTATTTTGCACAATTACCCTAAATATTCAATAATTAATTTTAAAAAAGAGTTGTAAAAAAAATTACTCCTTAAGCATATGATTGTTTTTTGTTTTTGTTTTATTTTTAACCCTTGTCATGGGTTCATTGGGTTGTTGTTGCGATTCTTTTTGGTATTTACCCTTGTGGGTTGTAAATGCCACATGGGTTTTAGTTTGACAAAAAAAAAGGGGAGAGAAGTAAAATCCGAGAAAAGAAAAGAAAAGAAGAATTCTCGTTCAAGAAAAAAAAAAATCAAAAGAGGCTAAATTGCCCATATTAATATATTATTGTGGCTATTTATTGGCTCATTATTTTGGTTATTGTTGGTCTAATTGTTGACCCAGACTCATTTTTTGGCCTTTAAAGTATTATTTAAAGATCCAGGCTTTGCCTTTATGGTATTGTTTAAAATTCAGGCCTATTTCAACCCATAGTTGGCACTTGTTTTTTTTTTTTTTGACATCTGTTGTATTTTTTAAAATTCATGCCTTTTTTTAGCACATAGTTGGCTTTGATTTTGGCTCATAGTTAGCCTATTGAAATTTAGAGCAGTGCTACGTTGTAGCAAAATTTCCGGATGCACTCAAGTATTACCTTGAAATTTAAGGCCTATCTCCTATCACCATCGCCGACCACCTCCATTCATAGCCATGCATCGACCATCATCGATGATTGTAATCTCCAAAGGAAGAAGACTTATTGGAAACTCAAGCTTCCAGAATCTTTGCACCTTGAGTTTGAAGGGGGATAGAGTATATTTGGATTACCCTGAAGTTAGGGATTTGATGAGAATTGTATTGCCTTTGATAAATATTAGATTACCTTAAATTCAGGGATTTGATGATATTGAATCACCATAAATTAAAAGATTTGATTAGGAAAATAGTTTATATGTAAGCTCTATAAATAGAACCTTTTGTATTGTTCACTTATAAAGGAATAAAAACATAATGCAGTCCTTTAGACTTTATCCCGTGGAAGTAGATCATAAACCGAACCACGTAAAATCTTGTTTCTATTTTCTTTTATTTCCGCCATTTATTTCGTTATGTTTTCTTTCATTGGATACTTCTATAGTGCTGAAACAATGATCTTCCGATAATTGTTCAAAGTGAGAATTCGCAGTTAGGTGTTCTCGAATATCACTCATCTTCGATGTAAACGTAGCCTCTAGGCCCGTACTCCAGCCGTAGTTCGGTGTTTGAGGAAGAGGGAACTATTGATGGCTTTGATACTAAGTTGTTATGAGCTCACCTTTGACAAAAACCGGGTAACAGGGCGCGCAAACTTGCAGGATCAGTCCTGTGAAGCTTAACTATGATGGAAACTAGGTTTGAGGTTAAGAGGACCTCACCTCCCAACACAATGTTGATTTAGATCGGTTCTTCTTTCTTTTATTCGATGACAATTACCACCTTTAAATAGAGATACGATTACAACTTACCCAAAGACTTCTTGAGGCTATTGAGTCATGATATAATTAAGATGTCTCTTATTAGAACATAAATCCTACTAAGACTAACACTCAACTTAACCAACTCCTACTAATTAAGACTCGACTTGGTATAGGAAAATAAGGATTACTAATCCTAACTTGAGGAGGATTGTAACACAAACATGGTCATGAAGCTTCCTTGCTGCATCGCCCTATACTAAGTCTGTTCAATAGTGATAGGTTTGACAATTAACGTGGTCAAATGATCTTTAATCACCCCGGTCGATGTCCCAAGCCCATCTCCATGTTGGTAGATGCATTGAGCAGTGCGCGCCATGTTATATGACATCTTCACAGCAGATTTTGGCAGGGAACTTTTAGCACTCTCCTCATTCAGTTTTTTCCATGAATAGCTGATTAATCTCTTTATGTGATCTTGAGCTTCTTCTTTGGATACACTTTCTTCTACCATGTAGCACTCAATGGATTTCGCCACATCACCTCTCTTGCTTTCAGCCTACCAATAGAAGAAACAAAAAGTATAGGTAGTGTATGAAGTGATATCAATCTAATCAATATGTACTTCTTCCATTGTCAAATAAAATAAGACTAATAGCTAGGTCAGCTTATAACACAGCTTCTTGACTAGCTACAAATATTTATACCTCGGAAGTCCCCAAATCATTGCTTAGTCGAGTTATGAGGGATGCCCAATATATTGGCTCAGAATCATGCTTGAAACAATCGAGTGCTTCTTTTGATGTGGTGCACCCAAGCAGAACATAAGCATGGACAATTGCTGCTGGACCACCCACAGAAATCAATGCATTTTCTAAGTACTCGTCCACAGTTGGAGTATATCCAGTGGAAAACCACCGTGCTTCTGTTAAATGTGATCTACAAAGATTTGACCACTGCAATGAAAATAATGAATGCCAATCAGACATTGCATGCCCCGTCACAAATGTGTTTCTGTTAATTATTGCTGGTGGAGTAAAATAGCATTGATCAAGCAAACCTACAAACACCCCATTAAAGAATTAACTTCAATTTTCTTACCGCTTCCTTAATGTAGGGGAAAGTATCCAAATCCTGATCTTTGAGGACATCAAAGACCACTTCATTAACATAGTTAAGCATGGCAACATAGCAAATCTTCATATATTGGGGAAGGTCCTCCATTGCCTTCATCTCCCATCTGCTCAACATAGTAAAAAAGGTCAGACAAGAAAAGAGTAGCAATATTTGTGATATATCCTAGTGATGGTTTGGACAAAATAAGAATAAACTATAGTAGAGTTGATAATGATGTTTATTTTGTTCTTATACCGATCAACTGCATCTGTGAAGCATTCCAGCTCATCTAGCGATCCATATATATCATACATGTCGTCAATAGCTAATAATATGCATACAAATTTGGTGATGCCGATCCTGCACTTGGAAAATTGGGGCTCAAAAATGATCCCCATCGCCCACAAATAGTTCTCCATTAACCTGTCCCTTGAGAAAGGTAGCTTATCTTTAAAGCCCAAGTCTCTCCACCACCTAATGAATCAAATTCAAACATGTTAATTATCTTAGGAAGTCTTCCATTGATCCAGCATATGGATCAAAATAAGTTTTACCTTGCTAACTCCTCAAGCTCTTGCTGATATATGGATTGCACTAGATTATAATCTAACTTGGCCAGCTCCAGCAGAGTCAAGTTCTTTGCAGTATCCTTTTGATAGACATCAATAAAGTTTCGTGCTTCAATTCTTTGCATCCTCCAATACAGGGGGATTTCCAGTGAGTGTCTCACTTGCTCAGCTGAATCACCGTCCAATTTTCCCATTAATGATTTTAGTTTTTCGATGCTAAAATCCCTGGCTTCTTTTAAAGTATTTTCTCCATTCATTCGAAGATGAGAGGCTTCATACAAACTCAAAAGTCCCTCCATGTCACCGCTTAAGCTGTCCATGAATCTCCCACCGCAGCTTCTGAATTTGTCGAACACATCTGATTTGCCAAAATCACTAAGAAATGAGTTGTTTGAAGCCCTTTGAAAGAAAATGAAAGCTACCTGGAATTTTGTGAAACAATGTCTTCACCTGAGCTAATAGAAAAACCATATTCTCTTAAAACTCGAAACTGCAAAGCAGTGGTGTAAAGATTGGTTGTGACATCCGGATACAAAACACCAATAGCTTCTTCAATCTCCTTTTCAAAGTGGTAAGCAACTCCTAACCGTTGCATCGTGGAAGCAAGGTTGAAAAGGACAGAAGGGTCTTTATTGGACGTCAGCAAGCATTTAGCATTTCGTTTCAACTCCTCCAATCGGGTGGCATACAATTCATACTGCAAGACAACCTTAGTTACATACGTATCATGAAGGAAGTGTCTGACTATACGGAAGGAAAATGACAACAAGTGTACTTACAGTATAGGGAGTGCTTAGGGATTCAATGAGTTTGAGGTCCCAAACACTAGGATGGTACTGAGCTGATCGCCGTGGATAAACTTGTGTCAACTCATTGAGCTTTGACACAATCATGACGGACGGGATTGTTGGCAGGCTTCTTCTTCTGTGTGTTTGGGAAACTAAATTTCTTTGGCGATTAATTGTAACGCAACACGAGCTAGGGAGGTAGAGAAACATTATTTCCATCAGGAAGATGTTAATGTCTTGAACAACTGAGCTGAGGAAATTATTGCAGAAAACATCTAAAACCTTGTTCTTAATTATATATGACAAAGATGAACAGAGGGGTCAAGGTTATTAGTTGTACTTCATCATGTGACTTAATTAGGACTACAAAATTAATAATTTGAGTCACAAAAATACTCTGATTAGCGTATAATCCTCTCAAACTTTCCCGTTCGTGTGATAATACTATTTAGGAGGTGCCCTTTATGTTTTAGTTGAAAATATTTTGCGATATGATATAAAATTAAAGTAATTATAAGTATTTTGTGAGTGTTTTCTGTTTGAAGTTGTTTGTTAATGCTATTTTTTTTTTCTGCTAAAAATAAAAAAAGCAAACCCAATATGCATTATCAAACCAACCCTCGATCAATGTGTTCTTAATTTTATGATTAATGCTAGAAACATCATTTTTATCTTATATCTATTTTTCAAACTACTACTGACATGACATGCAGTTGCAACTAACCATTGATTAATCATTGTTAAAATAAATAAATAAATGAAGGGTTTGTTGGGACTGCCATATCAGTACTGTGAAATATTTGTAGGATAAAATTGTCATTATATATAGCATTTCTCTAATTTTATTTTCACATATAATTCAATTATGTATCATATTAAGGGTTAAATATATAGGGTATTGGTACTTCTGGTTTAAAGTCTTTATTTTTTGCTCCCTGTGCTTCAATTTATATCACATATGGTACTTGAGTTTTGGGAAAGACCGAATTTGTACCTTTGTTAGTTTTTCCATAAAAAAACTAACGGTTGTCCCTATGTCTACTCTCATGAGTAGACACGTGTTGTAATGTAAAAAAAATTATAAAACAGAAAATAAAAAGCTTTAATAATAAAAAATTGAAAAATTGAAAAAAAAATAAAATAAAAGTATTAAAAACTTTTAAAAAAAATATTGAAAAAAAGAAGAAGAAGTAGAAGAGGAGTGGCTGAGCCACCAGCTAAAGAGATTTTTTTTTTTTTTTGAGCTGTTTGGCCCTTGCAGGTGGTTCGGCCACCCCCAAGGGCCAAATCCTCTTAATTTATTTTGATTTGTTCTTTTTTGTTTTGTTTTTGTTTTTCTCTTTGGCTTTGGGGGCAAGGGCCATGGGATGATTCGATCACCCTCAAACCGGCCATGGGGTGGCTCAACCACGTCTTCTTTTTTTTTCAATATTTTTTTGAAGTTATTAATACTTTTTTTTAAAGTATTATTATTTTCAATTTTTTATTAATTTTTAAAGCTATTTATTTTCTTTTTTTAAAAGTTTTTTACATTACGATACGTGTCGATCTACTCTTAGGAGTTGACACGCGGACAATCGTTAGGTTTTGAATGGACAAACTAACGGATGTACTAATTCATATTTTTTTGTCTCTCCAAAATTCAAATATAATTTATGATACGAATTGAAGTATATGAGACAAAAAAATAAAGACTTGAAACCACAACTATCAAAAATGTATTTAACCCTTATACTAATTAGATTATCATCAATAATTAATAGGAAAATATAAATTTCAATAGAAGAAGAATTATTTGGATCTGTGTGGGCGGTTTCTTTTGTTTTTTTCTTCAAAGTTGTTGTGGCAATTAATGTGTACCACCCAAATAATTCCGGGTTGATGGTGTTCATCGGTCCATGCTATTTTTTTAGAATAGATGTATGGTCAAAGCCTATTATTTCGGCGGAGGTAGTTGGCTACCACCAAATTAACAGTCATTCGGGTTGTATTATTGGCCTGCACTGTATGAGTAAATCACCCAATTTCCGCCACAAATGCATTCAATAAACATGACTTAATTTTTGGTAGTGACCCAAATTTGGATAAAGATATAGTTTGATAACATTTTTTAAGGACGTGTATTTTTTTTTTTTTTTTTAATGTTTTTGTAGAAAAAGTGTTTTTTGACTTAATATCAAGATGAAAATAGTTTTCCCTTCCAAAAAAAAAGAAGAAAAGAAAATAGTTTTGAATATTTTGTATTGAAAATTGTTTGTTAATATTTTTATTTTTATTTTTTTTCCGTAGAAATGAAAAAAAGAAATAGAGAAGATGTTAGGCTGGGTATCAGTTAAATTGTTGTTAGTGGAGGTATTTTCGGCTACCGAACTGAAAAAGTTGGTTAAATCAATTAATTCGATAAAGTCAATTAAATGTTGGTCGGTTAAGTTGGTGAAACCGGTTAGTTATGGCCTTTTTATATTGGGCCAACCCTATTTCTATGGGCCAAAATGGGTTATTTTTTTTGCCCAAACGATTGTATTTTGGGCTAAACAAGTGTTTATTGAACACGTTTTTGGGATAAACAAGTGATACAAAAAACTGATGGTCAAAGTCAACTGACATTGAAACAGTTATTTTTTTTATTTTTTTATTTTTATTTTTTCTGACAACAGACCGCCGAAACTCGGTAGGCGATCAATGACGGTAATGAGATATTCTGCCAATCCCTAAAATGTGTAAATAAATGAGGCTGTATCTGGATAGTTATTTTAATTGAAAAATTTGTCAGCTGCTACAGTATACACTAGTGTTAACTAAATTTGGTGAGTATTGTAACTCACTAAACGTATTTGGTTCGAAGATTTGGTGAGCAGGCACAATGCTCAATTTTCATTCATCAAATGTAAAATAAAACATTTTTCAATTTTAACTTCTCCCTCCTCCCAATAAAGAATGTAGAAATCATCGAAAAGAATATGAAATAGAATAGTTAAAGTGAATAGTTAAAATAAAGAGTTGGATGTAAGTGCTTTCAAAAAAATGAGTAGCTAAAATATAAAATTTGAAATTTTTAATTAAAATAGAAAGCAAATTTGCTAAATCGAATGTGAATACTCTAATAAGACATGCACATGAGATTCCAGTTGATGCAGATTTGGAGATCGTAAATATTTTGTAGTTGTTTTGAGTTGTTGGTAGTTTGCTGGCTGTTTATTGTAAAGCTAGTTTAGCTTGTGTTGATTGTTGATGAGATTCCAGTTTTAATTGGAGAGATTGTACGTTCAATGTTTGGTTTATAAAAGTATTAGTTCATCCAAAGAAAAGAAAAGAAAAAAAAAAGAAGAGATGCACATGACTTTAGAATATAGACGATTTGAAAAAAAGAACGAATATTTAAATGAAATAATGAAATGAGTGGCTAAAATATAGAGTACGTGAGATGTATATGCTTTCAAAAAGTGAGTATGTAAAATAAGAAAAGAATTTTTTTTAATATATTTAAAATGATTTTTTTTTTGATTGAATTAGATGTAAATGCTTTTAACGGTTTGGTCCAAGTTCAAACCTCTTTGGTCGTATAATCCAATTATCGATCTTTTTTTTTTTTTTTTTTTTTTTTTTTTTTTTTTTTTTTTTTTTTTTTGGAATAAGATAGCTTGTGCTACCATATATTACCATATATTACTGAAAAGCCCCAAGGGCGCGTACAAGGATAGAGGTACAAGACCCCTCTAAATCTTAAGTCAGAAACAAGTCTAACTTGAAGCAGTTGCCTAAATACAGTACACAAATATTACAAGAAACCAAATAAAACACCTCTTTACAGTTAAAGCCCATATATAACAACATAAGAGGACTGGTCTAGTCTACCACTGACACCAAATAAGCCCATGAAACATTTGTGCATTACAATTAGACAAACTGTGATCCACAGCAGACACATAGGAATGTACAAAGCAGAAAATCCACAACCACCAGCTTCGGGAAAGCCGTCGCCAGAGTCGGCGCGTGTTGTGCACACGCCTACTCCAGGATCCCTCCTTGTAGCAGACAACCCTCCGCAGTCCAAAACATCCCCACTTGAGACCAGAAACGAGGTACATGACCTTCACGCGCCGGACCAGGGAGGAAGCTCCCCAACGCGTGCTGGCCACGCACCAAACAAGGGAGAGAACGCATGGCCACGACTTGAGACTACCGGACCGAAGGAGGCCCGCGACCACCCACTACAAAAATCACTTCAAATTGCCACGTGCAGTTTGACACGTGTACAGTGTCGTACACGTGTCAAACAGTTTGACATGTGCATTTTGACACGCGTGAGACGCGTGTTAGATGTGGACGTCATTAACTGCACATTTTGACACGTGTATCTCAATACACGTGTCAAACCGATTTTTTTTAAAAAAAAATTCCAAATTGTTAGCCACGTGTATACATACACGTGGCTAAATGTGTATATATATATAAAATTATATATTTTTCTTGATACGTGTTAAGAATACACGTTGCCAAAATAAAAAAAATATTACTTTAAAAAAAAAAGAAGAAAAGAACATGTCTGTTATTTAAAATATTGCCAAAATCAAAAATATTGAATATTGCTATATGAAACACATGCAAAACCAACTCGTCGTCCACTTAGAACTGGCCGGTGGTCCGGTATTGACGAGAGAGAGAGAGAGAGAGCGAGAGACAGAGAGAGCGAGCAAGAGACGTCGGGAAGGGTGGAGGGAAGGTCGACCACGCGGTGGTCGGGAAGCTGGCCGGTGGTCCAGTGTTGACGGAGAGCGAGAGACAGAGAGTGAGAGAGAGCGAGAGAGAGCGAGAGACAGAGACAGAGATAGAGAGGCGAGAGACAGAGAGGCGAGAGACAGAAACAGAGAGAGCGATGGTCGGGAAGCTGGCCGGAGGGAAGGCCGACCACGCGGTGGTCGGGAAGCTGGCTGGTGGTCCAGTGTTGACGGAGAGCGAGAGACAGAGAGCGAGAGAGTGAGAGAGAGCGAGAGACAGAGACAGAGATAGAGAGGCGAGAGACAGAGAGGCGAGAGACAGAGACAGAGAGAGCGATGGTCGGGAAGTTGGCCGGAGGGAAGGCCGACCACGCGGTGGTCGGGAAGCTGGTCGGTGGTACAGAGAGAGTGAGAGAGAGCAATACAGCAGAGAGCGATACACAGAGAGAGAGAGAGAGAGCGATACAGTGAGATAGAGAGAAAGAATAGTGAGAGCGCGCAGAGAGAGAGAGAGCGAACGAGAGTGTATAAAAAAAAAAAAAATTTCTTTTTGAAACTTAAATTAAGAATGCTCATCAGGTGGGCGCGGGATAATTCCCGCGCGCCTACCTACACCATTCCAGGACGTGTATTTAAATACACGTCCCCAATTGTTAAAATTTTATTTAATTAAAAAAAATTATATTTAAAAAAAATAACATTTTGACACGTGTATTTAATACACGTGTCCAATTGGACATGCGTATTAAATTCGCGTGTCCAATTGTTAAAATTATATTTAATTAAAAAAAATTATATTTGAAAAAAATAACAGTTTGACACGTGTATTTAATACATGTGTCCAATTGGACACGCGTATTAAATACACGCGTCCAATTGTGGCGGCTGTACAATTAGACACGTGTCTCATAAGACACGTGTCAAATTGGACGCGTGTCTACAGTAACCGGTACTGTAGACACGCGTCCAATTGTCAGTATTTTTGTAGTGACCACAGGGAGGCGCGTGTCGCAGAAATCCGTGCTAGAATGCAAAGATCTAGCGCCAAATAAAACCACACTGTTAAAGCACAACCAGAAACGCCTCGCCGGAGCCACACCACAAGCGGCTAAAACCCACAAAACCAGTAGCCTAAAACACCTTCTGCTAGAAAAGACAGAACAAAGAGAAAAAAACAAGAAAAAGAACACGAAAGCTCCACAGCTAGAAGCTAGGAGAACCACAACCTCCACCGGACCAGACCGGGAGGAACAAAATCTCCACAGTTTTAAGGGCTGTGAGTGAAAGCTAAAACCTCCTGGGAGCAAGCCAGGGAAAGAACAAAACAACCATCTTAGCCCTTTTTCAAAGGCTAGGGGAGACCAAACACCGGGAGAGGGAGGTGTGAAGCCTACCCCCCCCTTCCCCCGGCCGCAACCAAACACCACGACAAAGCTCTCTCTCTAAGAAGGCTCTCGAGAGTTCCTCTATCTAGAAAGGCTGTTATTTTGAGGTGGAAAGTTCCAATTATCGATCTTATTTCAACGTGGTGGTACCTCATCGTTGATTTTATCAATATTTGACATCTAATCATGTTAGTTGTTACGTCAATTTTGTTGTCTTTCATTTATTCATTTTAAAATTATTTATTAGGAAAACAAATACTACTTAATAAAAAAATCTTAAATTATAGATTTAGGCTTCACTTCATTTGTTCATTATCTAACGTCCGCACGTGGATGCAAGCAGGGGCGCTTCTAGGTGTTGAGGTGGGGACGAATGTCCTCTCAAAATATTTAAAATTTTTCTTTAAATATAAATATTTTATAAATTTGTCTTTCTAAAATAACATTTTTGTCCCCCTAAAAAATAATGTTTTTTTCCTATATTATTATTTTTTAGTTTTTCCCCATCTTCCAACATAAAAAACCTAAAATGTGAAATATGAAATATGATGAATATATATTTAAATTAACAATAGTTTTTTTGAGTACTACTTATGTTTTGGCTTGACTCTTAGCATTATTGTTGTTTGAGGCTTTCTGGATCTTATAGATCGTGTTTAGTTTATTTGCTAGTTGTTTGTACTATTGTATATTTGTGATGTTATGAGATTAAATTTAAGCCTTTTATGCTCTTATTTTATATAAATACTTACATAGAAAAATTATATGTATTTATATAGTTTTATATTTATATAAGTCCGTATCCTTGATTAATTAAAAATAAAATAATAATAAAAAAAAAATTCTGGTTCCTCCGGTGATAAGTTATCCACTCGTACTTGCATTACAAGATATATATATATATATAGCCATATCGAAAACCAAAAGCATATAATTTAGGGTTAATTAACCACATTTTTAGTACTTGTGGCAAGCCTCATTTTCTAACAGTTGTCTCGGTTTTCAATTCTAGTACATATATATATATATATATATGCATGCACGAAAAAGACTGATCCTCTGAAGAATCTTACGGTACGAGGCAATTAAAAGAGTTTTCTTGGTTACGTTTGGTAAGTGAATAGTGATTTTTTTTTTTTTTTTTTTTTTTTAAAAAAAAAAAAATTAATAAAAAGTGATAAATGTGATATAAAGTAAAAAGAATTTGTATAAAAAAATAAAAAAAATTTATATCGTAATAAATTTTTTTTATTTAAATAGTAATAAAAAATTATTAATGTGATATAAAAAATTAAAAAATATTAAAATATTTTTATGTTGATTATTTTAAAAATATAAAAATAAACATGAAAATTTTCGTGTTGCTCGCCAAAACAAGGGGCTTGTTTGGTAAATCATCCACAAAATTTTCATTTTTATTTTCCTTTTCTCAAAAATATCAAATCAAAAACATTCTTACTTTTTTACACTTTTTACATCACATCAATAATTTTTTATTATTATTCAACCAAAAAAATCCACTACAAAACAAAATTTTTTCACTTTTCTATAAAACATTCTCAAATTTTCTATCACATCAATCATTTCTTACTACTATTTAAATAAATATTTCAATTCACAATCACTTACCAAACAAGCCTTTGGGCATGGACAGAATAATGGTCCATATATATTGGAGACGCAGGTAAAGCTTTTCACTGCAGAAAGTTGCATAAAAAGCAGTAGACTGACATTTCACTGCGCAAAAGTCGGTTCAGTATTCCAGGAAGGAATCACGTTACAGCCTCTTTTTCACTTAAGAAAAATTACAATTTAATTTTATAAACTGCGGACCGTTTCGTAAATAGCCTCACGAATAGTCCATGCTTAAACTCTAATCTCTTAAATTATCAAAAAGTTTTAAAAATGCCTATTTTGTCGAAAAATACTTATAATACCTCTGCCACGTGTCATTTTTCAATTAAAAAATAATAATAAAAAATTTATTAAAATATAAAAAAAACTAAAAAAATTTAAAATTTAAAATTTTATTTTATTTTTTAAAAATGAGTGTTTAGGGGGTGGTTGCGGTGGCCGGTGCCACCTCTAGGGTGACTCGCGGCTAGGGGTGTGAAAAACTCGGTCGAGTATTGAAGGGATACCCAGGGAACTATCCACTTGACTCTTTCCCAAAAAAACTCGGTCGAATATTGGTGGGATACCCAGAGGACTATTTGCTCGACTTTCTCCCCAAAAAACTCAGTTGAGTATTGAAGGAATACTCATGGTACCTGACTACCCACCTAAGTTAAATGTGGTAGCTTAGCAAAAGATATGGATAAAGATAAGGATATGACCAAGACGAAGACCAAGCTCTCGGACTCAAATCTCAAATATAGCATCTCGGAACAAGATATGAGGAAAAAACCTCTTTAAAAAATCATCAAGTTTCAAAACCCTCGGGGGTAAAGTTCAAAAACCCTCGGGGGGGGGGGGGGGGGGGGTGTACAAGATTCAAGTAAAGTTTTAATTCTCGAGGGTAAAGTTCAAAAGCCCTCGGGGGGTACAAGTTTAAAAAGTTTGACAAGTTTCAAGTTTTCCTCCAAGTCACGGAGGTCAAAACAAAAGATTTTTTCCACCTAGTCACGAAGGTCAAAAAAGTAAAAAGAAGATTTTTTCCTCCTAGTCACGGAGGTCAAAACAAAAGATTTTTTCCTCCTAGTCACTGAGGTCAAAAAAAAAAAGAAGATTTTTTCTTCCTAGCTAGTTACTGAGGTCAAAACAAAAGATTTTTTCCTCCTAGTCACGGAAGTCAAAACAAAAGATTTTTCCCTCCGAATCTTGGAGGTCGAAACAAAAGATTTTTTCCTCATAGTCATGGAGGTCAAAACAAAAGAGTTTTTCCTTCTAGTCATGGAAGTCGAAACAAAAGATTTTTCCCTCCTAGTCCCGGAGGTCGAAACAAAAGATTTTTTCCTCATAGTCATGGAGGTCAAAACAAAAGATTTTTTCCTCCTAGTCACGGAGGTCAAAACAAAAGATTTTTCCCTCCTAGTCCCGGAGGTTGAAACAAAAGATTTTTCCCTTTTAGTCCAGGAGGTTGAAACAAAAGATTTTTTCCTCCTAATCACGGAGGTCAAAACAAAAGTTTTTTTTTTTTTTTTTTTTTTTCCCTCCTTGTCCCGGAGGTCAAAACAAAAGATTTTTTCCTCCTAGTCACAGAGGTAAAAAAAAAAAAAAAAAAAAAAAAAAAGAAAGATTTTTTCCTTCTAGTCACGGAGGTCAAAACAAAAGATTTTTTTCCTCCTCGTCCCGGAAGTCAAAACAAAAGTTTTTTTTTTTTTCCCTCCTCGTCCTGGAGGTCAAAACAAAAGTTTTTTTTTTTTTTTTTTCCCTCCTCGTCCCGGAGGTCAAAACAAAAGATTTTTTCCTCCTAGTCACGGAGGTTAAAACAAAAGATTTTTTCCTCCTAGACACGGAGGTCAAAGCAAAAGATTTTTCCCTCCTAGCCCTGGAGGTCGAAACAAAAGATTTTTCCCTCCTGGTCTCGGAGGTCGAAACAAAAGATTTTTTCCTCCTAGTCATGGAGGTCAAAACAAAAGTTCTTTTCCCTACTAGTCTCGGAGGTAAAAAAATAAATAAATAAAAAAAGATTTTTTCCTCTTAGTCTCGGAGGTCAAAAAAAAAAAAAAAAAAAAGATTTTTTCCTCCTAGTCACGGAGGTCAAAACAAAAGATTTTTCCCTCCTAGTTCCGGAGGTTGAAACAAAAGATTTTTCCCTCCTAGTCCTGGAGGTCGAAACAAAAGATTTTTTCCTCTTCGTCCCGAAGGCCAAAACAAAATTTTTTTTTCCCTCCTCGTCTCGGAGATAAAAAAATAATAATAATAAAAAAAACAGAAGATATTCACTGGTGAAACCAAGCTACATGGTGGTGTTCAGATCAAAATATTCGAGACATCTATGACCTCGGTGCCTGAGCACCTTGAGCTATGTATGACCTTGGTGCCTGAGCATCTCGAGCTATGTATCACTTCAGTGCTTGAGCACCTCGAGCTATTTATCATCTCGGTGCCTGAGCACTTCGAGTCATGTATCACCTTGGTGCCTGAGCACCTCGAGCTTTGTATTGCCTTGGTGCCTGAGCACCTTGAGTCATGTATCACCTTGGTGCCTGACCACCTCGAGCTATGTATTGCCTCGGTGCCTGAGCACCTCGAGCTATGTGTCATCTCGGTGCCTGAGCACCTGCCAACAATGACTTTTGTGGAAGCGGACTTCGAAGCACCACCGGTGCAGAAGCTTTGGGTATGTTAAGCCCTTTTCTTTTTGAATAACCTTGAAAGATGTGGCAATTGTTAGATACAGATTATAGAAGATCCAGATTCAAAAAGTGAGGTATTTAATTCTCTTACTTTTTTAATTCAAATAAGAGAATTGGAGGGTAACTGTTGGGAAAATAATCAGCCTGAAAGACACGTAGGCCTAAAGTAGTTTTGGGGGCCGAGCCCATCGGGTTGGTCTGGCCAGATTAGACTTAAGTACAGGACCCGTTGTTATCTCCAAAAAGACTCATATCCCATCAAATATGGGATAAGGTATCTAATAGGAGTAATGATTGAATACCACCCAAAGATACAACTTTTCACCATCTTGCCTATGTGGCAAGGTGGTCCCCTACCTTAATTTATTTTTAAAAAATAAAAATATTCAAAAAGTAGTGGGGGACCACCTTGCCACATAGGCAATGTGGTGAAAAGTTGTATCTTTGGGTGGTATTCAATCATTACTCATCTAATAGTATGTAATCAAATGAAGAAGTATTGTCCTATTCAGTTTGGACTCTACAACCCAATTCAAATTCTGTGAAGATAAGGCTTATAAAGATAAGACAAAAGACTCCAAATCTAAATTACCACCCGTTTTTAACTAGCCCCACAAACTGTAAACCCTCCAACTCCGGCCTCTCAAACTACAAAAACATTTGAAAAATGACTATTTTGACGAAATATGCCTACAATACCCCGCACACGTGTCGTTTTTTAATTAAAAAATAATAAAAAATTTAAAAATAATAATATAAAAAATTTAAAAACTAAACTAATAAAAAATTAATTTAATTTTTTTTTTTAAAAAAAAAAAAAAAAAAAAGAAAGGAAGGGAAGGGGGTGGCCTGTGAGCCACTCCAGGATATTTTTTTTTTTAAAAAAATTAATATAAAATTTAAGATTTTTTTAGTTTAGTTTAGTTTAGTTTTTTAATTTTTTTTTTAATTAAAAAATGACATGTGGCAATGTATTATGGGCATTTTTCGTCAAAGTTGGCATTTTTCAAACGTTTTGGTTGAAAAATGTATTATATATATATATAAAACCTAAAGAGAACATATTACACCAGCACAGCCATTGAAGAACAACCTCACCCCCATAAACCTTTAACCAACAAAACTATTTTTGTAAAAGCATTAGCCGCAGCTTCTTTTATTTTTTTTATAAATTTAAAGAACCAAACTATTTTTTTTTGTTTTCCAATTCAAATAAACTCCACAGTAGTTTCCTTATCATTTCTCTATACTATTTAAATATTATTTAAATTACATGGTAGGGAAAAAAGAGATGAAAAATAAATCATTTAAATATTGTTTCAAATAAATGAATGAAGAAATAGACAGAAAAGATAAAGCATTTTTATACTAAAATAATGTGAAGGGAATCACTTTTGCTACCCTAAATTTAGGGTACATCTTTTGGGTCATTAAGTTTACGGAACAATAAAGGAATCTGATATCTACTCTCAATACAATTATGGTAGAAAACACATTTACCATCACAAATAAAAACCCGACATAACAATCGTTCACCAGCAGAAAGACTATTTTAAAAACAAACCACAAAAAGAAAGCTGATTTTGAATATAAATAAGAAGAGCTCCGAGTTCGATGAAACAAGTCCTGGCCACATACGCGTGAGAAGATCTTGGTAGTTCTAGTAGATATTTTCGCCTTAAATTTAAATTAAAGAGCCTTATATTGTCATTGGAGCCTTGTATTTTGGTATTTGTGGATCTTAGTATTGTATTTTGTGATAGTTAGCAATTATTATCTTTTTATGGATTTTAGATTGTAATTGTTAAGATATGTTTTTTAGGTATTAATTGTAGCTTAGATCATTGTTTTTTGATTTCCACTATTTTATTCACTCTGATACATGTGAGATGATAGTTTTTTTTTTTTTTTTTTTTTTTTTTTTTCCAGTTAATTACAAGTTAATTAATTTTGGAAGAACTGCCAGTATCTCCAAGTTTATTATTCTTATTAATTCATTTTGGTGGCTTTACAACGTGTGTGAGATATGTTTGGCTAGTCAAATAGGATATTGGTTCAAAGCTTTTCTACTAGGCAATCTTGATTAACTCTGAAATCACTAAGTGAATGTTCAGGTCCTCAAGACACCTTCATTTATGTAGGAGTTTTCCTATTCTAGTCAAGTTGTGTCTTAATTTTGAAAATTGTGGGGGATTGATAAAAAGTTTTCAAAATTAGTATATATATATATATATTTGTTTATGGTTTGTTTATGGTTTGGGAACATTTTATAGTGGAAGGCATTTAAAGAGTCTTGGAAGATGAGAGTCTCACATGAGAAAGAAAGAAATTAATGGATGCATTTATAATGTCTAACTCACACCAAGCTTTTGTCTTAAATCAAACAATATATACTAGCTTGTAAGCATACATTAATATGGTGCAAAGCATGAGATATACACGCGTTCGCTCACACACATGTATGGCATGGGTTCGAAGGACGCTATTGGCGCTTTTGTGCCGCCTTAGTTGCACACTTAGCACATAGCATGAAGCATTGGAGCTTGGAATGTTTAGATCATGACTAGTAATTGTTGACAGTCATGATCATAAGATATGGTGATTTGATCTAAATCGTATGATGCTTGTAAAGTAGATTTAACGGTTGGATTTACTTGACCGTTAGTAAAGTCAACTATAAGATTAAATTATTTTTTATCTCTGGTTAAACTTAAGTAATTGTTAATAACAATTATTATCTAAGAGTTATAATTAATGACCGTTGAATTAACAATTAATGTTTGCAAAATTGACATTATATAGGCCACTACAAACAAATATAAGACAAAGTTTTTTTATCTTCTTCTTTCCCTCTCAAAATCCGTCTATAATTTTTAAAATTTGTGTCTCTCTCTCCTTTATAAAATAGAAAATCTAAGGATGTTCTGGTAGAGTTAAACATAATTGATCAAATCTTCATACACCCTATTGAAGAATTAACTTCAATTTTCTTACCGCTTCCTTAATGCAGGGGAAAGTATCCCAGTCTTGATCTTTGAGGATATCAAACACCACTTCGTTAACATAGTTAAGCATGGCAACGTAACAAATTTTCATATATTGGGGAAGGTCATCCATCGCCTTCATCTCCCATCTGCTCAAAATATTAGAAAACAACAGACAAGAAAAAGTTACAATATTTGTGATCTAGGTGATGGTTTGGACTAAAAAAAAAAAACTATAGGAGCGTACGTTGATAATCATGTTTATTTTGTTCTTATACCGATCCACAGCATCGGTGAAGCATTCTAGCTCATCTAGTGATCCATATATATCATACATGTCGTCAATAGCTAATAATATGCATACAAATTTGGTGATGCCGATCCTGCACTTCAAAAACTGGGGCTAAAAAATTATCCCCATCGCCCACAAATAATTCTCCATCAACCTATCCCTTGAAAAAGGTAGCTTATCTTTAAAAACCAAGTCTCTCCACCACCTAATGAATCAAATCAAAAATGTTAATTATCTTACGGGAAGTCTTCCATTGAAGCTGTTGAAGCTAAATTTTGGAATGTGACGTGTCCGCTTCTGATTGGTCTACGGACTCCGGATTGCTTGAGACGTTAAGCCTCGAAGGGATTTCTTCAATTCCCTGCAAGACAAAGGACCGGCGGGGTTTCCCGACCACGCCCCCTCCGACGATCAAGTTAGAAGAAATTTAACGAGAAGGAATTGATAGTTTTTTTAGGAGAAGAGAGTTTTTGCCTGTGTTTTTTCTGTTCTCTTTTGGACCACCTTTTATCTGGTTATTCTTCCCCTTTTCTTATCCGTACAGCCATTTATTACTCTAAGATGCTTATCTTTTACTAATTAATCCTCTCCCGCGGACCCAGATGGTCATCTCCTGTTACAGCTCTTGCTTTCTCGAATGGCGGCGGTTGACACCGAGTAGTAAGACAAGGGCTTTAAATGAGTTGATTCCCTCATTTAAAGCCCCTGTTTAATGTTTGAATTCTCCTCTTCCTTCGTCTGGACCTATTCTGCTTATAGCCGTTGAACCCTACCCTGTGTTCCGGAGTTTCCAACAGTGTCCCTGGGAATTTCCCTAACACAGAAGCATATGGATGAAAGTAAGATTTACCTTGCTAACTCCTCATGCTCTCATTGATATATGGATTGCACTAGATTCTAATCCAACTTAGCCAGCTCGAGCAAAGTCAAGTTCTTTGCAATATCCTTTTGATAGACATCGATAAAGTTCTGAGCTTCAACTCTTTGCATCCTCCAATACAATGGGATTTCCAATGATTATCTCACTCGCTCAGCTGAATCACTGTCCAATTTTCCCATTAATGATCTCAGGTTTGGATGCTAAAAACCCTAGCTTCTTCCAAAGTATTTCTTTCTCCAATCATTCCAAGATGAGAGGCTTCATAAAAACTTAAAAGTCCCTCCATGTCACTGCTTAAGCTATCCATAAATCTCCCATCGCTGCTTTTGAATTTGTCGAACACATCTGCTTCGCCAAAATCACTAAGAAATCAGATGTTTATAGCCCTTTGAACGAAAATGAAAACTACATGGAGTTTTGTGAAACAATGTCATAACCTGAGGTAATCCAAAAACCGTGTTCTCTTAAAACTCAAAACTGCAAAGCAGTGGTGTAAAGATTGGTATTGACATCAGGATACAAAAGACGAACATCCTTTTCAATCTCCTCTTCAAAGTGGTAAGCAACTCCTAACCGCTGCATCGTGGAAGCAAGGTTGAAAAGAACACAGGGGTCTTTATTGGATGTCAGCAAGCATTTAGCATTTCGTTTCAACTCCTCCAATCGGGTAGCATACAATTCATACTGCAAGACGACCTTTTCTTTTGGATGAATTAACATTTTATAAACCAAACACTGTATGTACATTCTCTCCAATTAAAACTGGAATCTCACCAAAACAAACTCAACACAAGCTAAACTAGCCTTACAGAAAAGCAGCTAGCAATCTATCAACAACACAAAACAACTACAAAACATCTACAATCTCCAATCTGCATCAGCTGAGTAGCCATGGCCGACCTCCCACCCTTCTGATGAAACAAAAGTCTACTTCTCACTTCCCATTGAATTTGGGCAACAAGAGTTTCTTCGATCCTTGAGGTATTCCCATGACACAAGTCATTCCTCAACCTCCACAAATGATAAACAGTAGCCGCCAAGCACAACTTACAGACTAGAACCTGCAAGCTACGGCCTTTATGGGAACACGACCAACGCAGAACATCGTCCCATTCGGTAAAAGGTTGCTGAACCAAACACAGGGCCATCAAATTTCTCCATATGCGCCGACAAAAGCTACAAAGGAAGAAAAGATGATCTATAGACTCTTGCCCCCCATAACAGAATCTGCATAAAGTGTTGCCCTCAAAACCCCAACAACACATTCTCTCCTTGGTGACGAGAGCACCCCTGAAAACAAGCCGTAAGATAAATGCATATCTAGGGATTGCCAAGTTAAACCAAACCACATGACTCCAAGCAACTTCCGTAAACTTAGTCCTAAGACAGTTACAGGTTCCAGAGCAAGAGTAGATCCCTTTAGAAGCCTTCCATACTGGAATGTCTCTTTCCTCAATAGGAACATCAAACAACCGGCTCTGAATCTCCACAAGGAGATTAGACCGAGCAGGAGGCCAAACCTATCGCCCATCAATAAGAACCGAGGAAACACAAGCATCCAGATTGCTACCAGTGTCATACACAATGCGAAAGCCATAAGTGTCCAAGAATCTCCCAGCTGGATGCCAACAATCAAGCCAAAGAAAGATGGAATGACCCTCTCCCACTTTGAAACTGATGAACTCCTTAGCCAACTCACGGAGGTTGAGCAGTTTTTTCCAGCTCCAAGAACACACTTTGGGGATAGCTATATTCCACAAGCTTCTCCCCTTAAGCCAATAGGAATGCAACCAAGCAACCCAAAGAGATCCAGATTGAGCAAAAAGACTCCAAATATGCTTCAACATAGCAGCCCTATTCCATTCTTCAAGTCTCTTAATGCCAAGACCCCTCTCAGTTTTAGGACAGCATAGCTTATTCCAAGCCACCTTAGCCTTGGCCTTAGAATCTTTTCCACACCAAAGAAATCTATTAAACTTCTGTTCAAGGAGCCGATGATCTTCTTTGACAGAATGAAGATTCTAGCCCAGTACACTTGAAGGCTAAAGAGCATCGAAGAAATCAGTTGTAACCGACCTACAAAGGAAAGATGCCTCACCAACCAAGAGTCAATCCTCCCTGAGATACGGGCTACCAAAACCCCACAATCAACAGCCGATAACCGCTTAGTAATGAGAGGAACCCATAAATACTGGACAAGAAGAGATCCCTCCAGCATTTGCAACACCTCCAATAAAGCAGCTTTATCATCTTTCGATACCCCCGAACAGAAGAAGGAACTTGTAGAAGGATTGGCTTTAAGGCCAAAAAGATCTTCAAACTCACCTAAAATACTATGAATAGTTCGAATGAACTCAAGCTCAGCAGTAGAAAAGATCAAGAAATCATCAGTAAAGCACAAGTGTGTGAGCTTCAACTTTTGGCATTTAGGATGAAACCTAAAACACTCCACATCCATAGAGGCCTCAGCCAACAGCCTAGATAACACCTCCATGGCCAACACAAACAGATAAGGTGAGATCGGATCACCTTGTCTAAGCCCTTTCCTTCCTTGGATATTGCCTACCAAAGAACCATTAAGGGCAATAGAAAATGAGGGGCTGGAAATGCAAGCTCTCACCCAAGCAACATACTTTCTAGGGGCACCAAAACAAGACAAACAGTGAAGAATAAACTTCCAGCTAACAGAGTCATAAGCCTTCATGAGATCGATCAATTTTTAAAGCACACTTGGCCTTACCCTTGCTTTTATGATAGTCACTCACGAGCTCCATGGCAAAGAGGATGTTTTCAGCAATACTCCTCTGTGGAATAAACGCCCATTGATTCCAGCTGACTATATCATTCAGACCCGGACGTAACCGATTGGCAAGGATCTTAGTAATCACCTTATACACAATGTTACAACATGAGATAGGTCTAAAATCACCCATCACAGAAGGCTGTTTCCTCTTAGGGACTAAGGTGATAATTGTAGCTTTAGCCTCTCTCAATAACCTCCTCGAGTAGAAAAACTCTAGGACTGCATCAGTAACATCCCTACCAACAATAGCCCAGGCCTTTTGAAAGAAACTAGCAGAAAAGCCATCCGAACTCGGGGCTTTACTGGCCTTCATGGAAAAAACAGTTCTCTTCACCTCCTCCCTAGAAACAGTAGCTTGCATGCCATCAATGCAAGAAGAAGAAAACCTCTTCTGGATAAGTTGAGAGACTCTGTCAGCTTTTGAATCCGAAAAGAAATGAGAAGAATGACCAAGAAGTTCATAAAAGCCAACAACAAGCTCGTTAATAAGATGAGGCTTCGAGACAGTAGAACCTTGATCATCCTTAAGGACTTTCACAAGATTAGAAGCATTTCTGACTTTAACAAGATTGTGAAAGTAGGCTGAGTTACCATCCCCCAAATTCAACCACTGATTCTAGGATTTCTGTTTGAGAAAATTCTCCTCAGCATTTACAAGAGAAGGGTATGCATGAAGGCAATCCTTTTCTCTAAGAGACCATTCCCTGCTCCCATGAGAATTAATGAAGCCCGATTGAGCCAATGCCAACTTACACCGAGCTCTTTCAACCTTTTGCTGTAACCCCCCAAAAACCTCGAGATTTTTGAGCTTTAAAGTGGCCTTGATAGCTTTGAGCTGGACATAGAGCTGATACATAGAGTACCCCTCAACTTCCGTAGCCCACCCTTTAGCCACCCAATCCAGGAAAGACGCATGATCAGCCCAAAAGTTAAAAAATTTGAACGGCTTGGGACCAAAACTAGGTAGCTTCCCAATGCACATAAGTGTAGGAGAGTGATCCGAGATCCCCCTCTCCATAAAATCCACCGAAGTATTAGGGAAGACCCTTAACCATTCAAGGTTAGAAAGGACCCTGTCTAACTTCTTGGAAACAAAGTCCATATCTACCTGCTTATTCATCCAGGTGTGAAAACAGCCAGTGACAGGAACATCCTCCACTTCCAAGACCTGAAGGCATTCGACAAACTCCTTTTCATAGCAGGTGGACAGATTATTATCACTAGTTTCCTGAGGAAACCTGATAACATTAAAATCTCCTGCAATAACCCAAGGCTGACAACCAACTAAATCTTTTGTCCTAACCAACTCAGTTAACATCCTTCTATGATCCAGACCGTGATTAGCTCCATAAACCACAGATAAAATCCATGGATAAGTCTCTTGGATAGCATTAACCCTACATGTAATCACTTGCTCACTAATGGAGACAGCATCAATGGAGAAGATTCCAAGATCCCAACAGATCCAAACTCTTCCCAAAGGATGAGCCAAATAGTTATTAAGTAACTGCCAAGAAGGACAAATGACATCCTTAATTCTGACCACATTATTCACTTTGACTCTTGTTTCAACAAGACAAAGGATAGAAACATGAAACTGTCTAATACATTTCTTCACCTCCTGTTGCTTATGGGGTTGATTCAAACCTCTTATATTCCAAATAAGAAGCCTCATCATAACTGAGTAGGAGAAAATCCCCTCACATCTAGCTCCCCAACCTTCAATTTACCCATTTCCTTAGAAGATAAAGCCTTCTCAAAGACATCCAGGAAAGTAGTAGGGGTACGAAGGGTGAATTTCTCTTCTTCGGCGTCCTCTAACCCAATATGAGCAAATGAGTTAGAAAGCCTAACTTCTCACTGTTTGATGTCTAATGCTCTTGTTCGGTGTCTTGTCAACATAAATTGATTATAGACACTACAAAAAATTAGGTTATTAGCGGCGATATGTCACTATTAATAATTTCACGCTAATGATCATTAGTGGCGACCTTAAAAAGTCGACGCTAAAAGTGTCCCAACAATGGCGACAAATGTTGATACATGTAAAATCAAATTATCATATAGATAGGTGAACTCATTATTCAAGACGATCTATTTGCCCAACGTTACGGCTCATTCGAGGGGTTAAAGGATATTTTTGACGAAGTGTTCCTATTGTATCTCATCTAAGGTTTATTAAAAAAAAAATACTTCACTTATAATTTCTGATCTTTTATTACTTTTGTAATTAGGTACTGAAATTTTAAAAAGTGTCAATTTAGAATATCCATTTTTTCAATTCCAACTCTCCGTTAGAATTTCCCGTTAAATCTTGTCAAAATTCACAAAATACCCCTCATTGTTTTTATGAGGAAAAAAAAAATTGCAAGGTTTTATGTGTTGGTCATAATTTTATGGAATTTTCAAAAATAACCATGGTTGAATCGTTGAAAATTTTGTAATTTTTTTTTTAAAAAAAAAAAAAAAAAAACACAGGGTTAGTTTGGGAATTTTGATAGGATTTAATGAAAAATTCTAACAAATGGTTGAAATTAAAAAAAAAAAAAAAAAAAAAGATGGATACTAATTTGAAAACCTAATTGCAAAAGTGATAAAAGATTAGAAGTTATAAGTAAAGTTTTCTTAAAAAACAAAAAACAAAAATGGAGGGACTTTTTGTTTTGTTCATGCATGGTCTATTTGTGCCACATACTTCAATCCCATCACTATCGATACCGCAAGTTACATCATGATTGAAAAATGCTTGGGTATTATAGCTTTTATTATAATATTTTTTTAAACTCATCTCGCAATATTTTAGTAGTGAAAAAAATTAAGCAATAAAATTTGATAGATAAATGTAATTGTTTTGTGGTTGATATGGTAAGTGTCATGTGTACTGCGGTGTTTTTTTTTTTTTTTTATATAAGAGACTTATGATGAAAGTTGTAATATCTCTAGCAATAGTCTCATAGATTTCATCCAATAACCTTTTCTTTTTTTTCTTTTTTTTTGGGGGGGGGGGGGGGGCTAAGAAATGAAACACGTCTAATCCCTTCTTAGAGCATTAGTAGCAGATATCCTATAGGTGATCCCCTTCCCTAAATATAGGGAAAATTTGAAAAAAGTCACAAAAAACCACCTCACATCAGTTTTCCTATATTTCTCCTAAACCCTTGGGTAACTACAGTGCTACCCAATGAATTATATATTAATAAAAAAATGACAAAAAGTAAAATGACAAAATGTAGGAAAGTAAGAAAAAAAAATAAGAGTAAAAAAATAGTATTTGATTGATATAGAGAAAGATAAGGGAATCTATTGTGAAATATTGTTTTTATAGGAAAGCAAAAAGTTATTCTGTTCCCTACATTTAGAAAAAATGGTTGGATATCTGCTGCTGGTACTCTTAAGGTTACGATTCAGTGCGACACTTTTTCCCTATTGAACAATGCAATAGGGCAACAGTAAGTATACATAGGAGAGGGCACTACTTGCTCGAGCGGGGTAGCTCAAACCCCACTTCCTTAGGCTTCTAGACACATGCTCAAATAGCAGAGGCCCACCCATACACTTACATATTTCTGCCTTATTGCAGTACTGCAATAGGACGTGTATTGCACCAGATCTCAATCTGTCATTCCCAAAGCCCACTTGGCTGAACGTAGTCGGTTCACCTTCTGCCGTCGAACCAAGAGCTTAACTTTAATCGCCCTAATTTTTCAAGCACTTGAAGTTCTGACCTAAAAACAACTTGGAAATGACAAAGCTACACATTAGCATGTGAAATTCTGTGCTTTAGGAAGCAAATATCATTCTGAGCATTGCTCACACAAACATGGTGAATCTTCCTTGTTGCATCCCCATACACTAAGTTTTTTCAATAGTGATAGGTTTGACAATTAACGAGGTCAAATGATCTTTAATCACCCCAGTCGATGTCCCAAGCCCGTCACCATGTTGGTAGATGCATTGAGCAGTGCGCGCCATGTTCAATGACATCTTCACAACGGATTTTGGCAGGGAACTTTTGGCACTCTCCTCATTCAGTTTCTTCCATGAGTAGCTGATCAATCTCTTTATGTAATCTTGAGCTTCTTCTTTGGATACACTTTCTTGTACCATGTAGCACTCGATGGATTTCGCCACATCACCTCTCTTGCTTTCAGCCTACCAATACAAGAAACAAATAAAAGTAGAGTAGGAAGTGATATGAATATAATAAATATTTACTTCTACCATTGTCAAATAAAATAAGACTAATAGGTCAGCTTATAACAGCTTCTTAACAAACTTAATTACAAATATTTGTACCTCTGAAGTCCCCAAATCATCACTTAGTCTGGTTATGAGGGATGCCCAATATATTGGATCAGAATCGTGCTTGAAGCAATCTAGTGCTTCTTTTGATATAGTGCACCCAAGCTGTACATAAGCATGGACGATTGCTGCAGGACCACCCACAGAAATCGATGCATTTTCTATGTACTCGTCCACAGTTGGAGTGTATCCATTGGAAAACCACCGCGCTTCTATTAAATGTGATCTACAAAGATTTGACCACTGCAATGAAAATAATGAATGCCAATCAGACATTGCATGCCCCATCACAAAGGTGTTTCTGTTAATTATTGCCGATAGAGTTAAACAGAATTGATCAAATCTACATACACCCTATTGAAGAATTAACTTCAATTTTCTTACCGCTTCCTTAATGTAGGGGAAAGTATCCAAGTCCTGATCTTTGAGGACATCAAACACCACTTCATTAACATAGTTAAGCATAGCAACGTAACAAATCTTCATGTATTGGGGAAGGTCATCCATCGCCTTCATCTCCCATCTGCTCAAAATATTAGAAAACGACAGACAAGAAAAAAGGTTCAATATTTGTGATTTAGGTGATGGATTGGACAAAATAAAAAGAAACTATAGGAGCGTTGATAATCATGTTTATTTTGTTCGTGTACCGATCCACAGCATCAGTGAAGCATTTCAGCTCATCTAGCGATCCATATATATCATACATGTCGTCAATAGCTAATAATATGCATACAAATTTGGTGATGCCGATCCTGCACTTCGAAAACTGGGGCTCAAAAATGATCCCCATCGCCCACAAATAATTCTCCATCAATCTATCCCTTGAAAAAGGTAGCTTTTCTTTAAAACCCAAGTCTCTCCACCACCTAATGAATCAAATTCAAAAATGTTAATTATCTAACGGGAAGTCTTCCATTGAAGCATATGGATCAAAATAAGTTTTACCTTGCTAACTCCTCAAGCTCTTGCTGATATATGGATTGCACTAGATTATAATCTAACTTGGCCAGCTCCAACAGAGTCAAGTTCTTTGCAGTATCCTTTTGATAGACATCAATAAAGTTTAGTGCTTCAATTCTTTGCATCCTCCAATACAAGGGGATTTCCAGTGACTGTCTCACTTGCTCAGCTGAATCACTGTCCAATTTTTCCATTAATGATTTTAGGTTTTCGATGCTAAAATCCCTGGCTTCTTCCAAAGTATTTTCTCCATGCATTCGAAGATGAGAGGCTTCATACAAACTCAAAAGTCCCTCCATATCACTGCTTAAGCTGTCCATGAATCTCCCACCGCAGCTTTTGAATTTGTCGAACACATCTGTCTTGCGAAAATCACTAAGAAATGAGTTGTTTAAAGCCCTTTGGAAGAAAATGAAAGCTACATGGAATTTTGTGAAACAATGTCATCACCTGAGCTAATCGAAAAACCATGTTCTCTTAAAACTCGAAACTGCAAAGCAGTGGAGTAAAGATTGCTTGTGACATCCGGATACAAAACACCAATAGCTTCTTCAATCTCATTTTCAAAGTGGTAAGCAACTCCTAACCGCTTCATCGTGGAAGCAAGCTTGAAAAGGACAGAAGGGTCTTTATTGGACGTCAGCAAGCATTTAGCATTTCGTTTCAACTCCTCCAATCGGGTGGCATACAATTCATACTGCAAGACAACCGTAATTACATGCAGATCATGAAGAAAGTACTATCTGACTATACGGAAGGAAAATGACAACAAGTGGACTTACAGTATAGGGAGTGCTTAAGGATTCAATGAGTTTGAGGTCCCAAACGCTAGGATGGTACTGAGCTGATCGCCGTGGATGTGTTAACTCACTGAGCTTTGACACAATCATGGCGGACAGGATTGTTGGCAGGCTTCTTCTTCTGTGTGTTTGGGAAACTAATTTTCTTTGCCGATTAATTGTAACGCAACAGGAGCTAGGGAGGCAGAGAAACATTATTTCTATCAGGAAGATGTTAATGTCACGAACAACTAACTTGAAACAATTATTGCAGAAAATATCTAAAACCTTCTTCTTATATAGAACAAAGATTAGCATAGGGGCAAAGTTATTAGTTATGTACGTTCATTATAAGGAGGACTACAAAATTAATAATTTCAGACCCAAAAATACTTTGATTAGTGTATAATCCCCTCAAACTTTCCCGTTCGTGTGATAAAACTATTTAGGAGGTGCCTTTTATTTTTTAGTTGAAAATATGTTGCGATATGATATAAACGTAAAGTAATTATAAGTATTTTTATTTTGTGAGTGTTTTGTGTTTGCAGTTTGTCAATGCTATTTTTTCTTTTTTATTCACTAAAAATAAAAAAGCAAACCCAATATGCATTATCAAACCAACCCTCAATATGTGTTCTTAATTTTATGATTAATGCTTGAAATTACATTTTTATCTCATATCTATTTTACAAACTACTGACATGACATGTTGTTGCAACTAACCATTGGAACAATATTGTTAAAATAAAGGAAAAATTATAAAAAAGATTCCTGAACAAACAGTCGATTTTAGTATAGCCTCATGAATTTTCAAATGTACTAATGTGACCCATCAAACTATCAAAGTGTCCCAAAAATGTCATTTTTGTCGAAATATTCTTATAATATCCTTATTATATTAAACCCTAAAATAAAAAAAATTAATAAAAAAAACCTTTTTTATTAAAAAAAAAATTATAAAAAAAACTATTAATATAAAACTAAAAAGTTAAAGAAATTAAAAACTTAAAAATTATTAATCTAGTTTTTAAAATATTATATATATATATAACCAAATTTTAAGTAAACTAAACATAATCTAGTTTTTATATTTTAATTATTCCCTTCAAATTAAAAATTAATAAGAAATATTGAAAAAAAAGTTTTTTGGAAAAAAAAATAATAAAAGAAGTAAAGAAAATCACTGGCCCAAGATTCAAAAAATGCAAAATAAAAAATAAAAAAGTTTTTGTAATAAAATTGAGAAATTTCAATTGGATGAATTGCATACTTATTGGCGTTCTCGTAAAACTTTACTGGGATAATATGCTCTTAAAGCTTTAAACATTATTATAATTTATTATCAACATAAATTACTTACACAAATTACAAAAAAAAAGTCACTCCTACTCTCAATGTTATCACAGTTCACAAGTAAGTGGAGAGTGGAGTGTACAAATAGTCAAATAGAAGAGTTGAGTCTTTTCTTAGTCAATAGTCATCAAACTTTATTTTATTTTATTTTTTTGTAAGTAAACTCTATTTCTTTTATATTCTATTGTCTCTTACTGGATCTGGCTACTGCATGTCGCGATAGTTTTTACACTACATCTCAGCCGTAGAATACAAACTTTTTGCTTTTTTTCTTTTTCTTTTTCTCTCTTTCTTTCATTCCCAGCTATTGCGGGAAACCAAAAGTGTGCCAAACACAAGGAACAAACGCTCATAAGCAGATCATCTTTAAATAGGTTTTGTGACTCTCAAAAACTGGCAACTTTGGAAGAGAGAAGTAATTGATCATGGCAAAAAGTGAAGTGAAGCTTCTTGGTGCATGGCCAAGCTCATTTGTGATGAGGGCTCGGATTGCCCTTAACATCAAAGCTTTTGAGTATGAGTTTCTTGAACCTAAGAACCGGCTTCTTTTCCAATTCAATCCTGTCTACAAGGCCCTAGTGAGGGAAAATCGTTGTGCGTTTAGAGACAATAAGGGATTTTGATGGGTTGCTTCCTGACTTGTTTTGGTTCCTGCAAAGAAGGAAACAGGATCGGAACAACGTTCACCCTCGTGACCACCAAGTGTTTGTCTGTTCTCAAACTTTGATTTTTACGGTTTGGTTTGGTGTTTTGCCTTGATCCTCCATCACTGCTTACATGTTTCTGACATACGTAACTATAGGGGCCACTTTATTATAGCGAGTAATGCTTCATTGCCACTTTTTTTTTAATACAACTTTTCACTACCTTGTTTAAATAATAAAGTGGTTCTCCACTTTATTTTATTTTTAATACTCAAAAAATAATAAAAAATTACCTTACCACTTATACAATGCGATAAAAAATTATAAAAAATAAAAATAAAAACGAATGATTGAGGTAGCTGATATACATATAGCTGATAGCTCTCGATCACCGTGAGATTCTCCTCTCCCTACTCCATCTCTCTGTCTCTTTGTGATGCCTCCATGGCAGTGGCTGTGCTGTTTGTTTCTCTCTAGCTCTTTTTGTCTCTGTCTCTCTCCCTAAACAAACGTACAGTTTCATTTTTCCTTTGCGCGCCGTTGGTTACTACGTACCAGCTTTATTACTTTTGCTGAAAATGCTCGGAATAATTTTAATTTTAATTAATACATAATTTTTGTATAATTTTAATTAATTTTTTTATAATTAACTGAATTTATTTTTTTGCATATAAAATTTAAATATTTAATATCAATATCTTAAAAAAATTTATTAGAATTGTATAAAAATTATATAAAAGTTGTACAAAAAATTACCCAAATGCTTTTACCATTTGACATTAAAACATATTCATAAGTTTTGATGTGATGAAAAAAATTGGTTTATGGTTTTGCCTGTCGGACATTATCAAGTTTCTATGGCATTTTATCATTAACAAGTTTTACGGTTTTGAGTCTTTTTAACGTTATGACTGTTTCGTCATTGGACTTCTTTTAAGAAAACCTAACGGTCTTGTTTGGCAAGAGAAATAATCTTCACTTATCTCAAAAATACTTAATTTCAAAACATTTAAACTTTATATTACATTTATAATTTTTTATTATTATTTAATAAAAAAAATTCATTACAATACAATTTTTATTTTTTTATTTTTCTATACAAATTCTTTTTATTTTATATCAGATCTATCACTTTCAACTCCCTCAACTAATTCTTCTTCCCTTACCAAACAAGACTGATATACTATGTCAAACCAACCGTCAAAGAGTCATTCGGGTTGTATTATTATTATTATTATTATTATTATTATTAAATTTGAATTGTATTATTGGTATGCAATGTATGAGTAATATTATCGCCACAACTTCAAATCATTGAGTTACGTACAGCAAATGCATTCAATGAACATGACAGCCTTTTGGCTGGTAGGGACCCAAATTTGGATGATTGGTATAGATAGTTGGATAACATTTTTTAAAGGACGTGGTTTATTTATTTATTATTTTTATTATTATTACTATTATTTATGATTTTGTAGAAAAAGTCTTTTGAGTACTTAATCTAATAGTTTTGATTATTTTGTATTGAAAATTGTTTATTAATATTTTTACTTTTTTTTTGGTAGGAATGAAAAAAAAAGAAATAGAAAAGGTGTTAAGGCTGACTATCAATTAAATCGTTGACGAAAGGAGTATTTTCGACTACCGAACTAAAAAAATTGGTTAAGTTAGTTAATTCGGTAAAGTCTGTTAAATGTCGGTTAGTGAAGTCGGATAGTTGTGAGCTTTTTATATTGGGCCAAGCTTAATTTTATGGGCCAAAATGGGTTATTTTTTGTTTGCTCAAACGGTTATATTTTGGGTTAAACAAGTGTTTATTGGACGCATTTTTTGGATAAACAAGCTGTGATACAAAAAACTGAGAGTCAAAGTGAATTAAGTCAATTCGGTTAAATTAAATGACAAAAGTAAAAATTCAACCGCCTATCTAACCGAATTGACATCGAAACAATTTTTTTATTCTGACTACTGACCATCGAAACTTCGTAGGAGATCGGTAGCGGTCGGGAGACGGCAATCAGATATTCTGCCCACTCCTAGAAGGTGTTAGTAAACGAGGTTGTATCTAGATACTTATTTTAGTTGAAAAATTGGTGAACTGCTATAATGTATATTAGTGTTAACTAAATTTAGTAAGCATTGTAGCTCACTAAACGAATTTGGTCTGAACATTTGGTGAGCAGGTACAATGCTTAGTTTTCATTCACCAAATGTAAAAATAAAGCATTTTTCAATTTCTAACATTTTCTCTCCTCACAAAAAAAATGTAGAAGTCATTGAAAAAGAATATTTAAATAGAATAGTTAAAGTGAATAGTTAAAATAGACAATTGGATAAAGATGCTTTGAAAAAATGAGTAGTTAAAATATAAAATTTGATTTTTTTAGTTAAAATAGAGAACAAAAGGTGCACATGACTATAGAATATAGATGTTTTGGAAAAAGAAATAATAGTTAAAAGAAAAATAATGAAAATGAGTAGTTAAAATATATAGTAATTGAGATGTATGCTCTTTATATATATATTTATAATGGAAAAAAAAAAAAAAACTAAAAATATATGAGGAGAATGTTTTGAAGCTTAGCGAACACCCCCGTAACCAATTACAGTACTAAGTGGTCCATTGACTTGTACAATTTTCACTTTTTGTTAGGTGTTTTGTCCACAGAAATAGAAACAGGTGAAATCTTTTTAACCACATTTTTAGTACTAATTGTGGTAAGCCTCATTTTTGAGGTTTTCAATTCTATAGTACTCTAAGTGGTGGTCCCTTAACAACTTGTACAATTTGTTCGGTGTTTTGTCCGCAGAAATAGAAACAAGGAAACCTTACACATTTCTCAAGAACTAGAACAGACTGTGGACTCCCCAATTGTCGTGTGAAATGATTCTTTCACAATTTTACTTTAATTTAGACATATTTGGCAAAATTTATGGCTTTTTTTAGTAAATGACATACATGTACAAAGTAGTAGGTTATTAGTGAATTATTAATTTTAAAATTATAAAAATGATAGATGTGATGTGATATGAAGTAAAAAGTGTTTATATAGAAAAGTGAAAAAATTTTGTATTATAATGAATTTTTTTTATTTAAATAATAATTAAAAAATTATTGATGTAATAAAAAAAGTGTAAAAAATTAGAATGTTTTGATGTTGATTGTTATTGAGAAATGAAAAAATAAAATAAAAAAAAAATAATTGAAATCTCTCTCTCTCACTACTCTGCACACGGCAGGGCGTTTCCAAACATGACCTTTATACATGGGTTTCACTCAATGTATTTGAGTTGTGTGAAAGTTGTACAAAAAAAATTATACATGAATTACTTCTCCAATTGTTGTTAATTTTTTTTTTTTTGGAAATATCCGATTGTTGCTATTGGGGTGTTTGGTAAAAATTGTTGAATTGAAAATTTTTTTTGAGTAGTAATAAGAAGTGATTAATATAATATAAAGTAAAAAGAATTTGTATGAAAAAATAAAAAAAAAATTATATTATAGTGAATTTTTTTTATTTGAATATTAATAAAAAATTAATGAAGTCACATAAAAAGTAAAAAAAAAAAAAAAAAAAAAAAAAAAAAAAAAGAAAAAAAAAAAAAAGGAGGAGGGGGGAAGTGGAGAGTGCTTTTTTTTTTTTTTTTTTAAATGGAAATAAAAGAGATAAGCGGGGGTGTGGGGGTGTTTCCGTGTTTGTCACCAAATATTTTGGGGGTGTTTCCGTGTTTGTCACCAAATATTCCCACGTGACTCAAAAGCTCGTACGTATGGATTCTACACGCATGCACGAAAAAGACAGGTCCTCTGAAGAATCATTACTGCACGAGGCAATTAAAGAGTCGGTGCAGTATTCACATGGCCCCACACCATTGTGTGTCGGGGTTGTCATGTCCCTAATTATATATCTGGCCTCTTTTTCACTTATTTAATACCTGCATGTGTCCCGTACATCGATCAGACTGTATAGCTGTAGATGGTCTGCCAATGGTGTTCTTTGGAACCAAGCAAAGATCACGAGGGCGAATGGCGATCACTTAATATAATATAATTTTTTATTTTTCTATTTTTTAACGTGTAAAGAATATCTGCGCCTTTAAAGGATAACCTGCGTCTTCCTTCCTCCTTCATAAGGGTAATGATACTGCTGACACATGCATTATAAATGCATAATTTTGACGTAAGGTGGGATCTACACACATGGCAGAGGCGGAGGAATGGGGTCGAGGAGGGTAAAATGTTCCCCCCTCGCCTCTTAAAAAATCTTCTAATTCTTGGCATAAATTATTTTTTATGCCCCTGAACGCTGGAATGCCTTCTAACATTTTATCAACGGGCAAACTTGTCCACGCAGCCCACCCTTTACCGTGGGTTTTACTATCATAACTCATAAACGTTTATGTGAATATGTCAAAATAGAAAAAAGAATACAAAGTTGAGAGGTTGAACAGACGAAGTCGAAGGTTGAAGACAAGCTGATAGGGTAATTTTATTTTTTATTTTTTATTTTTTGTATCCCAATGCAAAACGCACCGTATAGAACTTAGAAGTCGTCAAATTTTTTAAGGACTCAGTCACTCAAGAGTCCATGCCAGTCAAGTCTACAACTCTAGTCTCTACAGACTTGAGACTACAGCTACAAAAGAACATCCTAACAAGTAAAAAGTCTGATACGCACAGTATAGAACTTAAAAGTCATCAGAACTCAAGAGTCCAGTCAACAGACTTGAGACTACATTTGAGTCTCTATGGTATTAGTACCATAAATCAACCAAAAATATTGAAGGAAATATACCATAAATCAACCAAAAATGTGGGTGTGGCTTTAGAAGTTAGAAATTTTCGGACTAAGAAGTAGAATTGTACAAGAACTTGCTATGATGGATTTGTTCATAGTATTTATTCCAACTCAAAACATTCAACCATTTAAATAAGCTTTCAAAGATTAGCCGTTCAAAATAATTTCTAAACAAAATTCAGTCTTTTAGTTTTAAGTATGTAATAAATTTTCATATTATTAAGATTTAAGCTTCAATTTATTGTTCTTTTATATTTAGATTTTTTTTTAATAATTGTTTTTATATTTAATTGTTTATGAATATATATAGTTTTTGTTTCATATTTTAATTGTATAAAATATATAATTGTAATTGTCTGAGATTATAGAGAACAATGATTCAATTGAGGTACAATCAAATTCTAAACGAGCTCGTATTGAGGTAGATTTAGCAAATGTGCCAACCGATCCTTATTTAAGGAAAAAAATTTATGATTATTATCTTAGTGATAGTGACAACATTCGAAGAACATATCTATAAAAAATACCTTGTCAACCATTTAACCATAGTTTTTCGCAAACACAATTTGAAAAAATATGGCATCATTTTAATCCAGCATGGTTCAAAAAAAAATTATTAACCCCCATGACCGAAAATCCTGGCTTCGCCACTGCATGTGAGTCCTCTCAAATGTGCCTTGGAGTTGTGCACTTGTTGTAATTCTAACATTTCCCCCTTCAGAAAGCTCTGACAGAGACAAACAGATGATTTTTTTTTTGTTTTTTTGTTTTTTTTAAAAAAGAAAGTTTATGAGTGTCTTTAGAACATTAACAATTGACCTTTCAATTCTATTTATTTTTTATTTTTTTATACAGGGTATCATGTTTCACCTATAGCCGAACAGTACATCAGAATATGCTGGTTCACACATAGTAGTAGTGTAGCTGAGCATAGAGACCCAGTCAGGATTCACAGACTAATCCCTGACTCCATCCTCAACGCCACTTTAGGAATGAAGCCTTGAATCAAGGGTTATGCTCCAGTGGCTGGCCCAAAGAAGAGGTAGTACCCATCAGGACTTGAATATGGGATCAGAAGGGAGAAATGCCTTACCGTTAAAGTTCTAACCATCTGAGCCACTCCTTGGGGTTATTAACCCTTCAATTTTTTTTTAAAAAATTTGACTTTAAAAAATTATTAAGCTAGCCACTTTTCAAATTCACTAAATATCACTCTCTAAATATTTCTCTACATTAACTAAATATAATTCATTATTACTAAAACTAACTACCAGTATTTAATTTCTTTGCTCAACTACAACTTTAATTCAAACCGTAGTTGTGCATAGGGAGGAAAAAAATATTAAAATAAAGTTAACTTTTGCTTTTGGGGCTCTTTACATTTAAAGATAAATTCTGACCAATATTTAATATAACATTGGCTAAAGATCATGTTATATGATGTTTTTTTTTTTGGGTCAAATTTTAGAGTAAAGCCAAATGTAGAGAGCTCGGCCACTAGAAATGCTCTTAGAGCACTCACATTGAGCTCTTTAAATATGACTTTCCTCTAAATTTGTAACAGAACACACAAAAACTACCATTTAACAAACTCTCTATCAAAAGTTAAATTTAACATCGGTCAGAATCTCTCTCTAAATCTAAAGAGCCAAAAGTGAATGTTAAAGTTTTTTTTAATATTATTTTTTTGCATTGAATGCTTCAAAATGTTTGGCTTGACTTGAATTTATTGCATTAAATACTTTTAGTAGTTAACTTTATAAATAAAAAATAATATTTATTTAAAGTAGAGAAATATTTAGAAAGTTTGTTGTTTAATAACTTTAAAAAATGACTAGCTAAATCAACAAAAATAAATTTTTAGAGTTCAATTTAGAAAAATTTTAAAGAGCTAATTGTGAATGCTCTAAGAACTGCAATATCTCGCAACGCTCTCATAGATTTCATCCTAGAGCCTTCTTTTTGGCTAAGAAATGAACACGTCTAATCCCTTTCTAGGATTAAGATTAAGTACAATACCTTTACCTAATTGTAGTGTAATAAGGCATGAGTATGTGAGTACAGGAGAGGGCTCTACCTTTTTGAACAGGTGTTCAGACAGCTCGAGCCTCACATGCTTTCATTTGGACACTTTTTTTAGCAGGAGAGGCCCTCCCATACACTCACCTATCCCTACCCTATTGTAGTTCAATACGACAAGAGTATTGCACCTGATCTCTATCCTTCATTCCCATAGCCCACCCAGCCGCACGGAATTGGTTCACCTCCTACCATCGGACCAAGAGCTTAACTTTAATCGCCCAAATTTTTCAAGCACCTGCACTTCTAACCTTAAATCTACTAGAAAATGACAAAGCTATCCCAAGCATTGGCCCTAAGTTTAGGGAATAACAAGGAAATCTGTTTTAGGGAGTTTTTTTTTTTTTTTTTTTTTTTTTTTTTTTTTTTTTTTTCTAAAAGAAAAAGAAATCTCAATACCCCAAGTATTACGCAACTCAAAGTTTAAAGGAGACTCACAAAGAGGCATTTAACAACAATTTATCCGCAGATATTTGATGACTGCCATATTTAATAGCATTTCTCAATCTCCACAAGTGGTAAACAACAACACTCCAAGAAAGCTTGCACAAAGAAGCAGCCAAACTCTTACTTCTCCAATTCCTCGAACCAAAAGCCAAGATATCCTCCCACACAACCAGAGGAATGACAATACAACATTTTCCCATATTAAGGTCCACCAAACATGATTGCTGAAGCCAAACTCAAAGAAAGTATGTTCTCTACTTTCAATACAATTATGGCAGAAAACATGTACATTTACTATCACAAGTAAAAAACCCAACATAACAACCATTCACCAGCAAAAAGACTATTTTAAAAACAAACCACAAAAATAAAGCTTGTTTAGGGATAGCAAGATATATAGAGCCATACAAGTTCACACCAATCCACCAAAGGCTTTCTGGACAGAAAAGAATCCTAGGTATCTTTACAAGTATAAGACTCAACTTTAAAAGTCACCTAAATGGCTCTATCCTATGCTTCAAAAACCACCTTGTACAACGGATTTTGAATATAAACAAGAAGATATGACCTAGCATGCGACCAAACCCACTCCCCTCTATACAAAACACTATACATGCAATTTGGCCTCAATACAGCTTCTCTAATCATAAACAATCCATAAGTTAAATTTATCCAACAACACCATCTAAATGACAAGAGTAAAGCCACATGAAAAATATTACTGCAATCCCCCACTCTAAATCTCAAAAAAATGCTTAGCTACAAAATGAAGCTTTAATAATTTTTTTTCCAACACCAAGAACCACCTTGAGGGATCTTCAAAGTCCAAAAACATCTACCTTTTAGCAAGTTCAACTTCATTCAAGCAACCCAAATAGACCTTAATTTTGCAAACAACGCCCAGATATGCCTTAAAATAGAAGCATTATTTCACTCCTCCAACCATCGATCTCAACCCCAATCCATCTTCAACCTTCTCCTGTTCCTCAAATGAAAATCCAATAGTGACTCATCTCAAATTCAATCGTAATTTTAAAAGCCACATCAAACTTTAAGGAGATAAAAATATGATTCCTAACATTACTCCATGCACGAGTATATAGATAAAACAATATAATAAAAGAAATAACTACCATTCACTAAATGATGTACAATAGAATATCAAAGATGCCAAAAATGAGTTTTGATCATGTTTAATGCAGCACAGCCACAAAGTTTTTGAGCTTGAGACAATTGACTCTACTTAGATACAGGAAGAAATGGTAGCCAAAGCCCCAACGCCGGTCAAACCCCACCTCCCTAGTGGCCTCTGTTTCTCTATCTCAGCGTGTCTAGCACCAGAACTCGCCGCTGCTACTTCGTCCTGCTTGATACATCGGTTTCCCGATGAATACACCGTCAATTGTCTCCTCTGGCACCTCTTGAGGTGGATGTAACACTAGACTCATCTCTGGCCGATCCCTTTGATCTCACTCCACACACAGCTGGCATCAATCTCCTCATATATATCTCAATTCCCAAGCATGTCACATGAAGCCTCTTATTTTAAGACAATATCCTGAATCTTAGCCTTCCATGTAATCATAGACAACAATTAGAATAAAGAAATTTTGAAAAAATCTTAACGCCCATGACATAGAGAGAGAAAGATAAATTAGTTCAAGACTTCAAGTTGCAGGTAAATATTTTTCTCATTTTCTCCCTTATTTCAAACTTTTCATACCAACTACCAAATCGAACTGATGTTGGTATAGAATGTTCCCTATCACTTCCAAGCCGACAAAAGTTGGTAGGCAGCCAGTGACAGTTCGATGACGGCTAGTAGGCAACTAGTAGGCGGTGGGCAACCAATCTTCCCACCTCTAATAAAGGGTAAAGACAACAAGGCAAATTCTTCGGTCAAGCCTGTTCCAGCAACCAAAAAACAAAAAACAAAAAAAATGAGAGAAAAAAACAATGAAAAGAGAAAAAGAATAGTTTTAAAAAAAAAACAACCATAATACATTGCCAGGATATATATATATATATATTTTTTTTTTTTTACAAAAAATTAATATAAAAATTAAGTTTTTTTTTAGTTTTTTAATTTTTAATTTTTAATTAAAAAATGACATGTGGCAATGTATTATGGGCATATTTCGCCAAAATATGCATTTTTCAAACGTTTTGGTTGAAAAATGTAATATATATATATATATAACCTAAAGAGAACATATTACGTACACCAGCACAACCATTGATGAACAACCTCACCCGGCCCCCATAAACCTTTAAACCAACAAAACTATTTATGTAAAAGCATTAGCCGCATGTTCTTTTATTTTTTTTATTTTTTATAAATTTAAGGAATCAAACTATTTTTTATTTTCCAATTCAAATAAACTTCACAATAGTTTCCTTATCATTTCTCTATACCATTTAAATATTATTTAAATTACATGGTAGGGGAAAGAGATGAAAAATAAATAATTTAAATATTGTTTCAAATAAATGAATGAAGAAATAGACAGAAAAGATAAAGCATTTTTATATTAAAATAATGTGAAGGGAACCACTTTTGCTACCCTAAATGTAGGGTACACCTTTTGGTTCATTAAGTTTACGGAACAACAAGGGAATCTGTTTTAGGGGGTTTTTTTTTATAAGTTTTTCCTATAACTAGTGAAGATAATGAATTTTAGAGAAGTTGCATGTTGCTAGTGTTCTAACAAACCAAAAGATAGGAAGGCCTCAAATAAAAAAATTAAAAAAAAAAATTAAAAAATCTCAATACCCCAAATTTTACGCAACTCAAAGTTTGAAGGGGACTCACAAAGAGGCATTTAACAACAATTTATCCTCAAACATTTGATGATTGCCATGTTTATAATAGCATTTCTCAATCTCCACAAGTGGTAAACAGCAACGTACACTCCAAGAAAGCTTGCACAAAGAAGCAGTGAATCTCTTACTTCTCCAATTCCTCAAACCAAAAGCCAAGATATCCTCCCACATAACCAGAGGAATGGCAATACAACATTTTCCCATTAAGGTCCACCAAACATGATTGCTGAAGCCAAACTCAAAGAAAATATGATCTCTACTCTCAATACAATTATGGTAGAAAACACATTTACCATCACAAGTAAAAACCCGACATAACAATCGTTTACCAGCAGAAAGACTATTTTAAAAACAAACCACAAAAAGAAAGCTGATTTTGAATATAAATAAGAAGAGCTCTAAGTCCGATGAAACAAGTCCTGGCCACATACGTGCGAGAAGATCTTGGTAGTTCTAGTCGATATTTTCATCTTAAATTTAAATTAAAGAGCCTTATATATATTGTCATTGGAGCCTTGTATTTTGGTATTTGTGGATCTTAGTATTGTATTTTGTGATAGTTAGCAATTGTTATCTTTTTATGGATTTTAGGTTGTAATTGTTAAGATATGTTTTTTAGGTATTAATTGTAGCTCAGATAATTGTTTTTTCCGCTATTTTATTCACTTTGATAGATGTGAGATGGTAATTTTTTTTTTTCAGTTAATTACAAGTTAACTGCCAGTATCTCTCCAAGTTTATTATTCTTATTAATTCATTTTGGTGGCTTTACACCATGTGTGACATATGTTTGGCTAGTCAAATAGGATACTAATTCAAAGCTTGTCTACTAGGCTATCTTGATTAACTCTGAAATCACTAAGTGAATGTTCAGGTCCTCAAGATACCTTCATTTATGCATGAGTCACTACAAAAAAAAACGCTGTTTTGAGCCGCTTTTTTAGAACCCTTTTAAGCCCTTAAAACGGCTCTAAACAATTTGAGTCGTTTTTTTTGAGCCGTTTTACAAACGGGTCCACACCTGAAGTATTAAACATTAAAATTGATCCGTTTGTGCAAAAAACGGTTCAAACTGGAGTCGCTTTTATAAAAGCGTCTCAAAACATTTTGAGACGCTTTAAATAAAAGCGACTCAAACAATTTTGAGCCGGTTTTTTAAAGCGTCTCAAAAAGTTTTGAGACGCTTTACAAAAGCGGCTCAAAAATCAAAACTGTTTGAGTCGGTTAAGAAAAAGCCCTCCAACCGGTTTGAGACGCTTGTTAAAACGGTTCAAAAATTTTTGAACCGTTTTAAAAAGCGGCTCTAAAGTTTAAAACGCCTCTAAATTAGAAAATTATTAAAATATAAGTTTTGAGCCGTTTTAACACTTAAAACGGCTCAAAAATTTTAAAATAATTAAAATATATTGTTAGAGCCGTTTTAACACTTAAAACGGCTCTAAAATTAAAAATAAATAAAATACAACATTTTTTATTTTTTTATTTTTTTTAAATACCTAATTGCAAAAATATTGTTTATATATATAAACTCATAAACATCCACATAAACTCATATAACTCAAACTTCATATTAAGGCATTAAAACAAAAACAATAATAAATACAACATATCACCATACATAATTTCAATCAACCCCAAACCGATCAAGTTACCCTAAATCATAAACAGCATATCACCATAAGTAATTTCAAAACATAATACTTATAGTTATCTATGATCACAAACCGATCAAGTCCAACCGATAACATAAAAGTTACCTACATCATTTACCAAGTTCAATACTCCATTCACAACAACTCAATATGTCTTCTCAACGATAGTTATTTTCACATAAAATCATATATAACACAAACTTCATATCAATGCATTAAAACAATAACAAATACAACGTATCACCATATATAATTTCACTCAACCCCAAACCAATCAAGTTACTTACAATCATAAACGGCATATCGCCATAAGTTATCTATGATCACAAACCGATCAAGTCCAACCAATAACACAAAAGTTACCTACATCATTTACAAAATTCAATACTACATTCACAACAACTCAAGATATCTTTTTCACGATAGTTCTTTTCACATAAACTCATATATAACACAAACTTCATATCAATGCATTAAAACACAAACAATAACAAATACAACATATCACCATATATAATTTTACTCAACCCCAAACCGATCAAGTTACCTACAATCGTAAACAGTATATCGCCATAAGTAATTTCAAAACATAATACATAAGTTATCTATGATCACAAACCGATCAAGTCCAACCGATAACACAAAGTTACCTACATCATTTACAAAGTTCAATTCTACATTCATAACAACTCAATATGTCTTTTCCACGATAGCTCCTTATGCGTATCAACATCATCAGACGTCAAGAGCACATCACCTACATTAGTGATTTAAATAAAATGTGTTATATATATATATATATATATATATATATATATATAGAGAGAGAGAGAGAGAGAGAGAGAGAGAGTAACGATACAAGTAATATTTTCAACTTTATATACTAAAAAAATAACCCTTTAGTCCTAATGTACATTTTCAACTTTATATACTCAAAAAAATTATAGTTAATCATATTTGGAGCTAACCTGGTGGACTAGTTACTGTGGATGTCACCCTCATGATGAGCGTGACGCAGACGAAGAGTTGCCTAGAATTGATGCATTGACTCTAGCAAGATCGTCAATCATCTTCTGCATCTTCTCCATCATTTGATCTTGTCTTGCAATTCTTTCATTAGTTTCTTTCCTCTCTTCATCCGCGATTCTCCTCTCTTCATCCGCGATTCTCCTCTCTTCATCCGCGATTCTCCTCTCTTCATCCGCTCTTCTCCTCTCTTCCTCCCATCGCTCATCCGATATTCTCTTCTCTTCCTCCCACTTTTTCATCATCTCATTCATTTGAGTATTAAATGCATCTTCTTGAGCCAACCGTGATGCAGAAAATCGAGAGGTGGGTCTAACTGGTAATGGGCCAACCCCCATTCCACGAACACGACCCGAATACTCTACCCTTCCCATTGCCC